>NW_027398553.1:0-10893 GCF_003265705.2 Callorhinus ursinus | reverse complement strand
AAAGAGGGCACATTCTGTGTGGAGCACTGGGTGTTATGCACAAACAATGAATCATGGAACACTACATCAAAAACTAATGATGTAATGTATGGTGATTAACATAACAATAAAAATTATTAAAAAGAAACCTAATGATGTAACGTATGGTGATTAACATAACAATAAAAAATTAAAAAAAAATGTCACCACAATAACACCAGTGTTGCTCCTCAAATGAACTGAGACTGCAGACCGAATGAGAGAGGAAAACCTCAAGAGCCTCTGAAGCATCAGGGTAATTCCTACTTGCACTCAGTCCTGAGCTGCCAGAGCTTCCACTGCCTCCACCATTCTACTTCCGGCCGTGGCTCCGCCGCCACCCCACTACCTGCCATCGCAGTGAATTCTGGAATTTTTTTCCTTGATAGAGATTAGCATACGTGTTTCTAAACATTAAAAACCCGGGGAAGTAGAGATAAGCATCTTAACTAGTTCTCTATTGATGCATATTAACAATTAGAAAAGCAGTGGTTTAAAGCAACCAACATGTGTTATCTCGCAGTCCTTTGGCTCAGGAGTTTGGAATGACGAGGGTGGGTTCTCTGCTCACGGAATTGGTCAGTAAGTCGTCCCCACCTGAACAGGTCTGATAGTGACCTTGTAGTGGTTCTCTCTCTGAAGAGGGCCTGCCCTCAGCATCTCACTCCTCTGGGATCCTCTTCCCTGACCTCATTTCTATCTGTCATGATGCTTTCAGCTTACCCATGTGGCTTAGGAGGAAGGCTAGAACTGTGGAGCCCCAGACCTGATCTCCGCTGTCCCTTCTCCAGGAGGTGAATAAATGACAGAGGTCTTCATAAAGAAATGACCCCCATGAGGGCTGACATTCCCCAGCAATTAGAGCAGAGGAGGAAACCTACAGGCAAACAGAGGGCCTAAAAACCCAAATCACGGAAGCAGGACACACATCAAGTAGGAGCCCCTCCCAGAAATGTCCCCATTCTCCATTGAAAGCCACTTTGGGTGAAGGGTGTGAGCACTGGGTCTTTCAGAGTCTCCATCCTCGGCTCTTTGTTTAAAATGGGCTTTTTTCCTGTCATCATCAAGACAGTATGGTACTGGCACAAAAACAGACACATAGATCAATGGAACAGAATCGAGAGCCCAGAAATGGACCCTCAACTCTATGGTCAACTTATTTTTGACAAAGCAGGAAAGAATGTCCAATGGCAAAAAGACAGTCTCTTCAACAAATGGTGTTGGGAAAATTGGACAGCCACATGCAGAAGAATGAAACTGGACCATTTCCTTACACCACACACAAAAATAGACTCCAAATGGTTGAAAGACCTAAACGTGAGACAGGAGTCCATCCAAATCCTAAAGGAGAACACAGGTAGCAACCTTTTCGACCTTAGCCGCAGCAACTTCTTCCTAGAAACATCGCCAAAGGCACGGGAAGCCCGGGCAAAAATGAACTATTGGGATTTCATCAAGATAAAAAGCTTTTGCACAGCAAAAGAAACAGTCCACAAAACCAAAAGACAACCGACAGAATGGGAGAAAATATTTGCAAATGACATATCAGATAAAGGGCTAGTATCCAAAATCTATAAAGAACTTATCAAACTCAACACCCAAAGAACAAAAAATCCAATCAAGAAATGGGCAGAACATATGAACAGACATTTTTCCAAAGAAGACATCCAAATGGCCAACAGGCACATGAAAAGTGCTCAACATCGCTCGGCATCAGGGAAATCCAAATCAAAACCTCAATGAGATACCACCGCACACCAGTCAGAATGGCTAAAATTAACAAGTCAGGGAACGACAGATGTTGGCGGGGATGTGGAGAAAGGGGAACCCTCCTACACTGTTGGTGGGAATGCAAGCTGGTGCAACCACTCTGGAAAACAGTATGGAGGTTCCTCAAACAGTTGAAATTAGAGCTACCGTTCGATCCAGCAATTGCACTACTGGGTATTTACCACAAAGATACAAATGTAGGGGCCCGAAGGGGTACGTGTACCCCAATGTTTATAGCAGCAATGTCCACAATACCCAAACTGTGGAAAGAGCCAAGATGTCCATCAACAGATGAATGGATAAAGAAGATGTGGTATACATACACAATGGAATATTATGCAGCCATCAAAAGGAATGAGATCTTGCCATTTGCAACGACATGGATGGAACTGGAGGGTGTTATGCTGAGTGAAATAAGTCGATCAGAGAAAGACATGTATCACATGACCTCACTGATATGAGGAATTCTTAATCTGAGGAAACAAACTTAGTGTTACTGGAGTGGTTGGGGGTGGGAGGGATGGGGTGGCTGGGTGATAGACATTGGGGAGAGTAAGTGCTACGGTGAACGCTGTGAATTGTGCAAGACTGTTGAATCACAGATCTGTAATTCTGAAACAAATAACGCAACATATTTTAAGAAAAAAGAAAAAGAAGAAGATAACAGGAGAGGAAGAAAAGGGGAGTATGTCAGAGGGGGAGACGAACCATGAGAGATGATGGACTCTGAAAAACAAACTGAGGGTTCTAGAGGGGAGGGGGGTAGGGGGATGGGTTAGCCTGGTGATGGGTATTGAGGAGGGCACGTTCTGCATGGAGCACTGGGTGTTATGAACAAACAATGAATCATGGAACACTGCACCAAAAACTAATGATGTAATATATGGTGATTAACATAACAATAAAAAAATAAAATAAAATAAAATAAAATGGGCTTTTTCCATACGTGAGAATCTCCTTGGAGCTTTTGTCAGAAATGCAGATTCGTGGGCTTTATCCCCAGGGCATTCTAAGAGGCACACAGTGACTCTGATGGAGGTGGTCTTTAGCTCTGCAGCTGGTGCCCAGGGACGGGACCCCTGTCTGCTGCATGATACCCCATTTCCCGTCTAACATTCCAGTGGTCCATGCTGCCTTCTCGAAGTTATATTCTACATTCTCTATCATACACGAGATAAATATGCTCAAAGAGATAATTAAGTGATCCACGAAAGCATATGGGACATGTGGTGAGGCTGCTTTGGCATCTTGGACTGCTTTTCTGAAGGCTGTGCTTCTATTGCTTCAGCCCAGAACGGGGATTGGGTTTGAATGGAAAGATGGTTGGGACTGGAGATCAGTAAAAGCTCATTATTGCTGGTAACTGTTATCTATCCACTTGACAAGTATTTACTGAATGTTTCACCTGGCAGGCTCTCGGAGGCACGGGGGACATGGGGTGAGCAGGCAGACCCAGTGCCAGCTCTCAGGAAAAAGAACTTTGGCACAAGTGTCAGATATTTTACAGATAATCACCTAAGTGCCTTTTATTTGTGACTATAGTAAGTATTATTTAACACTTTTGTGTTCTGTGATCCTAATCCCTGAGCCAGTGATGGAAAAGTTAATATAAGTAACAGAATTATATAATTGGGAGAAAAGATTTGTCCCCAGAAGTCCTTGTTTTTTTGTTTTTTTTTTTTTTTTTAGATTTTATTTATTTATTTGACCAAGAGAGACACAGCGAGAGAGGGAACACAAGCAGGGGAGTGGGAGAGGGAGATGCAGGCTTCCCACCAAGCAGGAGCCCGATCCAGGGCTCGATCCCAGGACCCTGGGGATCATGACCTGAGCCAAAGGCAGACAATTTTATGACTGAGTCACCCAGGCACCCCAGAAAGGCCTTGTTTTTAAAAGCGGAAATACCAACATTTGATCCAAAGTCCCCTGAAAATTAATTTTTTATTTTTAAGCTGAACTTTTAATTCTAGTGTTCCCTGAAATTCAAATGTGGGGTTCTCGAGGGTGTGTTCCGGAGCCTTCACAGGGAAGCTTGCAGCCAAGGCCTGTGTGGGGGCTCCGTTGCCATGAAGTGTTGAAGGTGTTTGGGAAAATCTCTTAATGTCTCTGGGCCTCAGCTTCCACTCCTGTATGATAAGGTTGTTATTCAAATTCTCCAAAGTGCCTTCCTGCTCAATTTCTGTGAGTGCGGGAGGGTCTGAGGTGCCTGTTAAGCAGCCCTGGGGACTGCAGCTGAGACCTGACTTGGTCCCTTCTCTGTGTGTCTCCTGCAGGAGCCTGAGCTGAGCCCACACTGAAAACAGAGAACGGAGGGAGCAGATGGAAGATAGAAAATCAGCAGGTTTGGAGGATGAGAATAACCCTAGGAAGGACAAGACAATGGTGGAGCAGGTGGTTGCCAAAGGAGGTAAGAATTAGGACAAGTTGATTTCAGAAAAATTCGGGGAAGCTGAGGAATGCATACAGCAGCATCCAACTCTGCAAGGAGCAGCCTGAGCTGAGCAAAGACGTTGGAAGAGCAACTTCGTCCATGGTGAACCTGTGCCCCTGCCGAGGAGCCCCAGAGGATGGATTGTGGTGGTTTATACTGCTGGGAAGCACCGGTTCCAAGAGGAGGAGGATGTGACCATGAGGCTCTGCCCCAGACACCTAGCTCCGACTTGGAGCTACCCACACTGTAGGTGTCCTCCAAGAAAGTGTGTACTGAGAGGGATCAGTGATGTTTGGATAAGGGTTGGAATTGTCCATTCTTAATGCAGATAGTTCTGCCCTAAGTCAGGAAGGGGCAGGGTAGGGGACCCTTGCATCTGAAGCCACATGATTTTAATAATAATCTTAATAATGCTGCCTGGGTGGGCCTTGAATAAAAAGAGTAAAGATCGACTCAGAAAGTGAAGTTTTAGGGAATATAATACATGAGTGGGGTCAAGCGTAGGGTAGTGGGAGGAAAGTTACTGCATTTAACAGCACCTAATGACTTCTGGGAGACAAACTTGACCCTAATCATGGCTCTAGATGCCAAATAACAAAGCAAACCACTTACTTCCATTGGTAACAGAAATGGGAGGCCCTTAATGCCCATAAGAAGCTGGAAAGTTGCTCTGCCTGTTGGGTCATGCAAGAAAACAGATCACTTGAAAGGTGGCTCAAGAAGGGGCTGGGTTGAGTTTGTGACAGTATGCCCTAAGCCTTGGAGAAAAAGGTTTGGGGCTTTAGAAGTTGCCGGTGAGCTGGCTCATAGTAATTTACACAATCTTGGGAAAACATGTCTAGCAAAATTTTGGATTCATTGGACACTAAATATTTAGTCCATGATCTGCAATCATTCTTTCACAGATTACCCACTATTTGCTTGAGCGAAAAATGACTTTTCTATTCTTAGAAACACCAAGGGTGCCTGAGTGGCTCAGGCACTTCAGGGTCTGACTCTTGGTTTTAGCTCAGGTCATGATGTCGTGGTAGTGGAGTCAAGACCCATATTCGGCTCCATGCTCAGCACAGGGTCTACTTAGATTCTTTCTACCTTTCCCTCCTCTCTGTTCTCCCAGCTCACACTTGCTCTCTCAAAAATAAATAAAATCTTTCAAAAGGAATGATGCCCCCCCAAATGCAGATTTAAACACATCCTATGATGACTTTGATGAATAACATGTTAAAGCAGCTTTTTTCTTTTTTTTTTAAACAGAGAGCAGAATTGTAATTCAGGATGTCAGTGGAAGAGGCAAGTAACCTCCCATCATCTCAACATCTGAAAGTAAACAGGTAAAAGAAGGAATGTATAGAATTATATGTCATGTAGACAATGATTGGTTCATTATAAACAAATTGGAATAAATCTATGTGTATATTGACTCGTGGGTCCTGTCAAAAAGGCAGAGCTTTGGGGAAAAAAAAAATCCGTCCTGAAAGTCATTTGGGTAATTGGACTTTAGAAAACCATTAGACAAACATATATCGAACATATTTCAAGCTGTTTGTGAGCCACATTTTAGCCCATCAAGAGTGAACTTTAGGAGAGACACCTAATACTGAATGGATGCTTTGGTTTCTTTGAGACATGTCACCTGAGCCACTGGGAATGTGACCTTGTGAGTCACACAGCTGTGCAAGCTTTACCTGACAGGATGTTAAGTTCAGTGCCTAAAGAGTTAACATAAATATGCTACACACACCAATCTTTACTTAAACCAAAGATCATTTACTCTCTGTTGGGGGTATGAAGCTGACACAGAGGTCTACAGATTCTGTTGCAGAATCAGGACCCGAGGCTTACAGTCTGATGGGAGTGGACACCTACTTCCGATTTGGAGTCGGAGCCATTGTCTCCTAAGGCAACTGAGTCAGACAACCAAACTCCCTCAGTCTGCCACTATTAATTGTTTAAATGCTGTCGGTGTCACTTTATAATAGATCACATAGAAATAAGACGGATCAGACTGGGGCACAATTCATGGTATTCGATGGATATTTCATTGCACAACGATCTGAATCTTCTGGCAGTACATCATGCTGGGAATAGATGATTGAAGACTAAATTACATAATAAGAGAGAACAGTGGCCTCTAAATTTTGCAACTGTGGTATTGCAGCTAAACAGAAGATAAACTGGCAGCCTCGCCAACTGAATGGTGACTCTCAAGGAAAGTTTATTACTGAACATACACAACATTTCACATGCATTGGTCCATTAGACTCTGTACAATCTGCCCAGCCATAGGACTTGATATGGGTTGGGTTATTCCTTTTCCTTGGACTGCTGAGAAATGTCCTTCTCACCTGGCAAATACCTAAATCTCCAAAGATATGGTCACTGCCAGATCTAGTTTGGATCTGAAATGCATTTGTTTGTATCAAGATATAACATCAATATATAAAACTCAACTGTGTTTTATGTGATCGCAATGCCTAACTGAAATGTGGAAAATGATATCATTTATAATAGCATGAAGCATGAAATACTGAGGGATAGATCAGACTGAAAATCACAAAATATTTCACAGAGAAATGAATGAAACCATAGAAAATGAAGAGAAATTCCTTATTCGTGGATCATAAGATTCAATACTGTAGAAACATCAATTTTCCCCATTTGATCAATAGATTCAATTGAATCTCTCTCAAAATCTCAGCCTGTATCTTTGATAGGAAGTGACCAGTTGATTTTAAAACTCATTTAAAAATATAAATGACCTAGTATAATCTTTTGGAGCACCTGGGTGGCTTAGTTCATGAAATGTCTGACTCTTGACTTTGGCTCAGGTCATGATCTCAGGGTCTTGGGATCGAGCTACCTTCTGGCTCCATCCCCATCACGGAGTCTGCTTGGGATTTTCTCTCTCTCTGCCTCTCCACCCCAAAATAAAGAAATAAATCTTTAAAAAAAAGTATAGTCTTTCAGCAAGTGGTAAAGTATAATCTTTTCAACAATGGATATGTATATGACATATGCGTGTGCATATGAAAATAAATAAATACATAAAATTAGATCCCTAACTCACACCACCCAGAAATTAGCCTAAAAGAGAGTAAGGGCCTAAACAGAAACGTTAAAATGTTAAAACTTTTAGAAGAAAACATAGTAGAAAAATCTTTAGGAGCCCCTGCGTGACACAGTTGGTGGCTCATCTGACTCCTGATTTTGACTCAGGTCCTAATCTCATGGGTTGTGGGATCAAGCCCAGAGTTGGCGGTGCACTCAGTGGGGAGTCTGCTTCAATTTCTCTCCCTCTCTCCCTCTGTCCCGCACTTGCTCTCTTTCTGTCACTCTCTCTAAAATTAAATAAATAAAATCTTTTTAAACAAATATTTTATTTGTTTATTTGAAATAGAGAGAACACAAGCAGAAGGGCAGGCAGAGGGAGAGGGAGAAGCATACTCCCTGCTGAGCAGGGACCCTGAGGGGGAGCTCAATCCCAGAACCCTGGGATCATGACCTCAGCTGAAGGCAGATGCATAATGAACCAAGCTTCCCCGGCGCCCTAGTAAATAAATCGTTAAAAAAATCTTTATAACCTTAAGTTGGACAATGATTTCTTTTTTTTTTAAAGATTTTATTTATTTATTTGACAGAGAGCACAAGCAGGGGAGCTGCAGAGGGAGAGGGAGAGGCAGGCTCCCCGCTGAGCAAGGAGCCCGATGGTGGGCTAGATCCCAGGACTCTGGGATCCTGAACTGAGTCGAGGGCAGACACTCAACAGAATGAGCCACCCAGGAGCCCTGGGACAATGATCTCTTAGATATGACACCAAAATTGTGATTGATGAAAGAACAAATGGATACATTGGACTTAGTCAAAATTTAAAACTTTTGTTCTTCACAAGACATTGGTGAGAGGATGAAAAGTCAAGTCACACATAGGGAGAAAATGTTGACAAATTACATATCTAATGAAGGTCTCCTAATAGAACACTGAAAGAACTCTCCAAAGACAATAGTAAGAAGGCAAACAATCCAATTTAAAAATGGGTAAAAGAAAAGTACCTGGGTGGCTCAGTTGGTAAAGCAGCTGCCTTTGGCTCAGGTCATTATCTCAGGGACCTGGGACCTAGCCCTGCCCCCCTCTGTCAGTCTTCCCACTGACAGGGGAGTGTGTTTCTCCTCTCTCTGCCCTCCCCACCCCACCCCACATCCCCGCTCTTGCTCTCTCTCTCTCTTTCAAATAAGAAAATAAGAAAATAATTTGGGTAAAAGCTTTGTAGACAGTTCAGCCGAGAACATATATGGAAGGCATGTAAGAACATGACAAGATCTACATCATTAGTCATTAGAAAAATGCAAACTTAAACCACTATCTGCCAATTAAAATGGCAAAAATGAGAAGAATTTCCATTCCAAGTATTGGCAAAGATGTGTAGGAGCTGAAATTCTCATACACTGCTGATAGGAATGTTAAATTCTACAACTACTCTAGGAAATAGTTTGGAAATCTTTTTTTTTTCTTTTCAAGATTGATTTCTTTGTGTGAGAGGGAGTGAAAGTGAGTGGGGTGAGGGGCAGAGGGAGGGGCAGAGGGAGAGAACCTCAAGGGGACTCCCCACTGAGCATGGAGCCCTATTTGGGGCTTCATCTCATCACCAAGGAGATCATGACCTGAGCCAAAATCAATGTCAGACACTTAACCGACTCAGCAACCCAAGCACCCCAACAGCTGCGACCTGCTTCAAAATATTAAACCTCTCTACCAAACCCCCTGGCATAGGCCACCACCATTCCACTCAAATGAAAAAAAAGAGTGATATATTCATAAAAATCTATGGATAGAAACTCTATTTTTAATTGCCATTCTAATCCATTCACAGGTAAATGACCAAAAGAAGTTGTGGCATATCCAGTTCAAGGAATACTACTTGGTTTAGTAGAGTAATCTCTTCACATACATAACAAATTGGTACAGATTTTATTTTTTGCTCAGATAATTTTTCTGAGCAAAAAAAACATCAAAGCAAAATAATGTCCATAGCATATGATTTCAAAATATAAAACCTTAGGAATTGGAAATAATTCTATTGTAACAGAAAGCCAATCGGTGGTTTCCTGAGGTGGGAATGTGAGGGAGGAATTGGCCAGAGCACAAGGAAACTTTCTGGGGTGATAGATATATCCACTGTGTGGGTGATGCATATATATGTTCAAACGGACTAAACTTTAGACTTAAATTATATAAACTTTCTTGCTTGTAAATTATATCTCAATATGCCCGTTGAAACAGTTTAAATTACAAAAACAATAAATTTCATACCCTGAAATTCAATAAATGATTTTATATTTTCCAAAAAGTTCAACCGTATGATTTTGCAAGCTTAAAGTGGCAATGAGTTATTTCTTTGGATATGAAAATGAATTTATCTATCTTTATCTTTCTATATGTAACTCTCGAAGAAAGACAACCTTAAGAGAACAAAAAGGGAAGCCACAGTATAGAAGTATGTTTATGCCCTACAAAGGACCATTCTCTAGAATTAGATATCATATAGTCTGATAAGACAATGAACACAATACAATAATTGGTCAAAAGATTGGAATAGAAACTTCAGGAAACAAGATATGGGAATGGTTCATTAGCACATGAAAAGATGCACAATGCATTGGTCATGAGGGAAAAAAGTCAGCACTGCAATGAGGTATCATTGCATATGTGTTGGTATGGCTAAAGTCAGAAAGTCTGAAATCTCACATAAAACACCTGGATGTCTCATATAGCTGTGGGAATGAAAAATAGTACAACCACTTTGAAAAGCTGACTTCCAGTTACTTATAAGTTTAAGCAAATACATATCCTATGGATAGCCATTCCATTCCTAGGTATTTACACAATATGTCTACAGAATTATCAGCATATGAATGTGTGTAATAGCTTTATTATTATGCCCCAATTATGACTGCCCCGAACTGGAAGTGACACAAAAGTCCAGTGACAGATGAATGTATAAACAGAGACGAAACCCTTGAAATCCTGCCCAGCAATAAAAATGTCATGAAGTATTGGTGCATGTAGGAATATGGATGAATTTATTTTTTTCAAGATTTTATTTCTTTATTTGATAGAGCGAGAGAGTACAAGTGGGGGGGTGGCAGATGGAGGGGGGAAGCAGGCTCCGTGGGGAGCAGAGTACCCCACACGGGGCTTGATCCCAAGATGCTGAGATTAAGACCTGAGCTGAAGGCAGACGCTTAACTGACAGAGCCACCCAGGTGCCCTGGAATATGGATGAATTTTAAAATCATTGCACTGCACTGTATGA
Organism: Callorhinus ursinus; assembly: GCF_003265705.2. Classification (NCBI taxonomy): domain Eukaryota; kingdom Metazoa; phylum Chordata; class Mammalia; order Carnivora; family Otariidae; genus Callorhinus; species Callorhinus ursinus. Next base: position 364 of record NW_027398553.1, on the reverse strand, counting down.
TAGAAAGCAGATATAAAAGAGGATATATATGTATTTCCAGTTATATGAAGTTGTTAAAACTGCAATGATCTGTAGTATCGTTGGTTCCCTGGGTGTGAGGCTGGAGGCAGTGATGGACCGCAAAGGGGCACAAGGGAAGTTGTGAGGTAGTGGAAATGCCCTGTATCTTGACTGTAACAGAAGTTTCATATGACCTCACTGATATGAGGAATTCTTAATCTCAGGAAACAAACTGAGGGTTGCTGGAGTGGTGGTGGGTGGGAGGGATTGGGTGGCTGGGTGATAGACATTGGGGAGGGTATGTGCTATGGTGAGCTCTGTGAATTGTGCAAGACTGTTGAATCACAGATCTGTACTTCTGAAA
>NW_027398552.1:10107-10897 GCF_003265705.2 Callorhinus ursinus | reverse complement strand
TTTCCATCATTTGGTCTTCTATATCGCTGATTCTCTCTTCTGCCTCATTTATCCTAGCAGTTAGTGCCCCCATTTTGGATTGCACCTCATCAATAGCCTTTTTGATTTCGATTTGGTTAGATTTTAGTTCTTTTATTTCTCCAGAAAGGGTTTCTCTAATAACTTCCATGCTTTTTTCAAGCCCAGCTAGTATCTTTAAAGTCATGATTCTGAACTCTAGGTCCGACATCGTACTAATGTCCATATTGAGTAGGTCCCTGGCTGACGGTACTACCTCTTGTTCTTTTTGCTGAGGTGATTTCTTTCGTCTTGTCATTTTGTCCAGAGGAGAATAGATGAATGAGAGAACAAAATGCTAACAGGTTTACAACGTCCCCAGCAAATATACTGTATACAAATCAGAAAAGACCTGAAACCAGGGGAAAAGAAAGGGAAAGAAAGAAAAAAGAAAGAGAAAAAAAAAAGGAAAAAGGGAGAGAATGTGATCAGGCAGGAGACTAGAACAAAGCCATACACTAGTGATTTAGGGTATATTTTGATCTGTTAGAAGAAACTGTACCCCAAAATTTTAAAGAGAGAACAACTTATATATATATGCCCAAAATAAGGGTAACTACTATGAAGGGATAAAATATGACTCTAAAAATGAAAAATAAAAAATGTTTTTTTTTTTTTAAAAAAGGGGATTGATAAGATGTTGGTTGAAAAAGGGAAAAAGAAAAATAAAAAAAAAGTCAACAAAAATTAGCTTTGATGAAATAATGGATCATGTTAAAAAAAAAAAAAAAAA
>NW_027398552.1:0-10007 GCF_003265705.2 Callorhinus ursinus | reverse complement strand
TTCTCCTTGATCGATCAACTTGGTCTTGGCTTGCTGGCTGTTTGTGCTGATCTTCTGGGGGAGGGGCCTGTTGCTGTGGTTTCCAAATGTCTTTGCCGGAGGCAGAATTGCCCCGCCCTTGTCGGTCCGGGCTAAGGAAGCTGCTCCGGTTTGTTCTCAGGAGCTTTTGTTCCCTGCAAGCTCTGGGTACAGCTTTGGAGGACCAGGGCAGAAATGGTGGCTTCCCAATCTCCACCCGGAGGAGCTGAGAACTCGGGGCCCCGCTCCTCAGTGTGTCCCCAGAGAAAAGCAGTCACTCCCGTGTCCCCGGTCTCCGGCCGCACTCCGTGCTCACCCGGCCTGTGATCGAGCGTTGTTATCTCTGGCACCCGACCCTGCACGGAGTCTCCAAACCCAGCAGATCCCTGCAGTGCGTTCCCGCACCGCTCCTCCCTGGGAAGGAAGGGGAGTCTTCCCGGATCTGCTGCTTGTTGGGTCCCTGCTGGGGGAGCCGTGCCCCGACTGGGCTGCAGATCACAGTTTATGGCAACCCCGAGCTGAGAGCCCGCGACTCTGCTCTGTCTCTGCAGCCGGCTTCCCCGCTCCGATACCTGGGAGCTCTGGAGCACTCAGGCACCCCCGGTCTCTCCGTGACCCCAAGGGTCCTGAGACCACACTGTCCCGGGAGGATTCCACCCCCCGCTTAGCCACTGCAGCGACGTCCCTCAGCGGAGCCGACTTCTAAAAGTTCCGATTTTGTGCTCCGCGGCTCTAGCACTTGCCAGAAGCGGCCGGCGGAGGCCCCTCCCCCGCCGTCTATCCTCCCGAATATCGCCTCAGATTCACTTCTCCGCACGCCCTACCTTCCAGTAAGTGGTCGCTTCTCTGTTCAGAGAGTTGTTGCTACTCTCCTGTTCGATCTCCTGTTGAGTTCGTAGGTGTTCAGAATGGTTTGATCCCTATTCAGCTGAATTCCTGAGACCAGACGAAATCTAGGTCTCCTACTCCTCCGCCATCTTGCTCCGCCCTCCCGCACACACAACTTTTGAAATACTTAGAATAGTTTCCATTGTCCTAACTGGAACTTTACTAACATAGGTTTTATCACCGAAGAAATCAGAATAGGAGAAAAATGGAGAGAATAAACATGGGAGTCTCACTTTTTCACACCAACTCTGACATCAGTTAGGTATTCAACTCTGATGTTAAGAGCCAAATGGAACAGACGCATAGGGCAGGGTACAGGGGTGGGGCAGCTCAGAGCTTCCATTTCCGTGCCTTTTCCAGGTACACCACCTGCCCAGCACCTCAATATGTGTACCAACCAAGAAGTTCCTTCAACCTTATCATTTAGGGATTTTTATGGTGCAGGCACGATTGATGAAATCATTAGCCATCAGTGATTGAGCTCAATATCCAGCCCCTCTCTTCTCCCTGGAGGTTGAAGGGTAGAACTAAAATCTTTAATTCTCTAAATATGTGGTTGTTTCTGTGGCAACCAGTGCCATCCAGAGGCTATCCAGTGACCCACCCCCAACTCATGAGTCATTTCATTAGCATACAAAAAGAAAGAACCGTGAATTCCAAGGGTTTTAGGAGTCCTGAGCCAGGAACCTGTGACAATCAAACGTTTATTATACCACACCTTGAGACTCTAGAATAAAGGGGCAAAGAGTTGGAGTGATTTCTAAACCTCACCAGGAATAGAGCCTGTAGTGCTGAGATTCCGACTGTCCCAAGTCTCTAAAATGGGCTGCTCCAGGTTAAAGGTGAATATCCTACACATCAGCTCTTATCGCATGGAAGAATGAGGGAGCTAGAAACGGGAAATATTTTTTTTTTTTAGAAAGGAGTCACTTTAGGCAGAAACCAAACCCTTCCAAAAATGCCTTGTACTGCCTGCTTTGGGATTATTTCAAACAATGTCCCAGGTGACAATTTCCTTTGTGCTAGGCTAAACCTAGGGTATGTGAAAAAATACAGACACGATTACCTAGAATATTTAATATTTTTCACTGAGAGTCTTGAAGCATAAAGAAAAAATGAGAATTTAACACAAGAAGCAAATGATTCTTGGCTCCAAGAAAAATCAGACTAGGCATACTTTGATTTCAGTATAAATTACCTTTATAATTTAGCAAGCACCTTATAGGAAGCCTATAATTTTCTTTTTAAACGGTGGTTTTATTTTTTTCCCCTTTATATGTATGTATGTATTTAAATCTTCAGCTGAAAGCTTTATTACTGATACCAAAACCCATTTATGTTTCCTCGGAACATTTGATTGGATGAGACTGAGTTCATTGGGGTTCTCATGTGGGCATATAGTACTTCTAGAGAACTAAAAGTTTGTGTTGGTTGTAGGGAGCAGTTGGTCTCATCCTTCCCTGGGAGTGGGACTTTCTTCATTTTGAAAATAAGGTAGGGTGCACTAAAGTGAAGGGAAATAACTGACATTTCACTTACTTTAGTGATTTTCTGCAAAACAAAATATCATGGAAACAAAACAGTTCTTGAAATTTGCCCTATGGTATTCCACTGCACAGGAGCTGCTCAAAAATTAAAATAAACCTATAAACTGGAGTTACTTTTTTATTTCCATATGGGGGGAAAACATGCAAAACTATGGTAATATATATGCACACTCACAAATCCCAAAATGCATGTATTGCAGTTGGTAACGTTTTCATAGACTTGCAAATGTTGAGATAAATGTCAAAAGTACTTCAATCTTGTACTATTTGTGTATATGCAAAGTTTTGCATGTGATTCTTTTATGCATTAAAAGCCTGTGGCTTTTAATATGTAGTTTTAAGGACTTTTTAATTCTTGTTTGAAGATATATGTGCACATACGTTTTTACCTCCAAATCTTGCCTTTGTTATTTATGAAGAGGCTGGTCAAGACATTGAAATACTGAAATGTTTTTTGAAATTAAAGAAAAAGTATAGAGCAAGGTCATATAAAAAACATATGGCTCACACACATCTGATTTCTCATCAAATAATGGTTTATTAAATGCTGACTGGGTATTAGCACTAAATATTCAAGAATGTTTATTTAATGAAAAGAAAGAGATGTAAATTCAATCACCTGTTTGGCCACCGATTTTTTTTTTACACCTTTTAGGACTCAGTTTCCTCATTTGTAAATTGAGTCTCAGAAGACTTCTAAGGCCACGAGGGCCCGTTTTTTAAAAACTCTAAGATTAGAGCCTCTAGCTTCTCAGTTAACTATTGAAAAGTTTCATCTCCATTAGCTATAGGTCATTCAGTATGTCATTCTTAAAGGTTGCTGCACACAACATGATGTGCTCAGATCTCATTCCTGGATCCTGATTTCACTGGTCTTGGGTGTGATCTGAGCACTGGGAATATGGGAAGGGGGTGGGGTATGGAGTGTGGGGGTGAGATGCTACACATTAGAATCACCTGGGGAGCAAAATTTAAGAACCATAGGTCCAGCTTAGATCAAGAAGCAACCTAGGTATTCCTAATAAGGTGCAGATATCCTGCACTCAGGCCCAAAGATTCAGATTCGGTGGGTGTAGGATAAAGCCCATAAAGCTACCTTTTTTTTTTTTAAGCTTTCATTGATATCAGTATCTATAGATCTATATTTGAGTATAGTTGACACGTGATGTTATATTAGCTTTAGGTATACAACAGGGACTCAACTCTGTATATGTTATGCTATGTTCACCACAAGTGTAGCTACTATCTGTCACCATGCAATGCTATTACAATACTTTTTTAACAAGTTCCTCCTGTGCTTGATGCAGGGGTTCTTAGAGCCACACTTTGAGAAGTGCTGCTTTAGATTATAATTCTTAGGTTCTCTCTCATGGTTTAAATAAGTGGGACTAGCCTTAAAAGAACAGCTTCTCTAAACTGGGGATTCTAGCTTTGGGAAATTGGGGGAGGGTGAAGAGTACTGGGCAAAAGGTCATTCCTTGCAATTATTATACAATGATATTTATTTCAGAAAAATTAGGGGTGTTGTTATGGCAACACGCTGAGAGTGGGAAAACCCCACCAGCTACGTGAAACACTAAGACCCAGATCTGAACAGTTAAGACATGGCCATAGGAGACCACACCATAGGCCAGAAGGTCTGGGGCTCAAGCCACCCATTTCTTTTTCATGAAGAAAGAACTTCTGGGTTCTCAAAATTTTGGATACAAGTGCTCAGAAACATCCTGCAGTAAACTATGGCACAATATCACAGTCCTTGCTTGCGTGGACTCATCATATCTAGGTACTTGATAAGCTGTACTTTCCTGCTGGTCTCATCCAGCATAATTACCAGTGCCCTCCTCTGTCATCCGGGGCACTCAATCCATCTGGGCTTTCGAAACAATGGTGGAAAGGACTGATGGTGCCCGGTTGAGTGTAGCAGATGCTCTTGATGCCCTGTCAATTCCCTTCAGCCCCTTCCCTTTCAGTGCATGCTGGCCCGACTTCCATCTCCCAGCACACTGTCTCTGCCTGACAATCAGCACTTATTCTATCCTCAAACAGTAACATACATGCACATAGACTTTAGCTAATGACTAAGGGGAGTTGGTGTTAGCTTCCTGGCCTTGTGAGGCACATTTCCTACAATGGGTCCCAGAATTCCTCACCTGGATTAAGATTCAGGGCAAGAAACACGCATTTTATTGACTGCTTCCCTTCCTTGTCTCACTTCGCCACTCCCCAGCTTGTGTTTCCTGGGATCACATCCAAAATAAACTACTTGCACTCAAATCTTTGTTTGGGTTCCTCCACAAACAGATGCTGAGACAAAGACGTTGGGATTGCCTGCTTCTTGTAACTAATCCCCCATGTTTATAGCTCAGCTACTTCTGCGTACTTAAATGTGATGTTCTCGGATAGAAATAAGCATTATCTTCAGTTACAGAGAAAGTTTTGTTGCTCAAATATCTGAACTAAACACCTTTAATTGTCTATAATACTCAAAGGGGTTGTTGAACTTCAGCCTTTATATAAAGACAAGAGAATGGTTTTATAAATTGCGAATATTTTATGATATACATAGTCACTCAATCATTTTTAGAACAAGTAGGCATGAATAAATCTAGAGTGGCTGGTAGGCTAGATTATTAAGCTTAGTTTACAAACATTATTTCAAGCTGCATAAACCTTGTATTGCTGATCCTTTGTGCTAGGAAGTTGATGAATCCCATCCAGGTCCTCCCCCTTCCTAGCCTAGTCTGCATTATTTGCTGATTCTTCTCCCATGCCGTTCCATACCCCATACAAGTCTGTGTTAGATGTTCTCTCTTGCAGTGAGGACAGGCGTAATCACTTTGTACATACAAGTGATTATTGATACACACCCACATATATAAAATATGTAATTGCTCAGAGATTTCACCCACTATGCTTTTATAATTCTAGTTATCCATAATTTGCTACCACTGACCCCTGTGATTTAGAACACAATTTATTTCCCTTCAATATACTTTATAAAATGAGAGAACCAGCAGTGATGATGCTACTATACTGCTGTTCTCTTTTTTGGGTAAAATAATAACTTACTACTATTTAAAAGTTATCCCTGTTGTGCAGGACATTAGTGGACATTTGCTGGTTGAATGGTGAGCTTCTGGCTGGTTCAGTCAGAGGCCCATGAGATTGGCAGCATGTGTGGACAACCCATGGCAAATAGTGTAGACTCTGGGAATATCACTCATTTTCTAAATTCTCAGAATGAACTAGAATGTAAACACCAGGGACAGCCCAGTAGAGATCAGGCTAAAAGGTTTATTGCTGGCAGTGATGGATTGAAGAATGTGGCCTGGATCTAAATCTCAATTTCCTAAGATCCTCCCTCCTCCAACTCTGCAAATCTAGACTGCATACCCTTCGTTGAGAGATTGAACCTATAGAGCAGACACATGACCAAAATCACTGGGTGGAATATATGACCTGATCCTAGGAGGGGCCCTGGCTCAGCTGACCAATTCTGCCCATAGATGAGGTTGCTGTATATGAAAAAATATGAGAAAAACATACCATATAAGAGTATTGACACAATGACCTTGCCCACTAGTGAAGTACAGACCTGTGAATGTCGGATTCTGAGCTATTGCATTGGCCATTCTCCTAGAGAGGAGGGAGGTGGTGCTGAAGGACAGTAGACATTCTTGTGTTCTCATGATTTCACATAGGAGGGGAAAGGAAGTCCATTTTTCTGTGGTCCATGTCTGTAGTGCTTGTATGTACTACCTGTTCTATTGATCATAAGTCTATTAATTGGATGAGTTTACTAAATCTCTTTCAGGTTTTCCTATTTTTCTCTTTATCTCCTGGGCCACGGCCCCAACTCAGGCCACCAAAACACTGGGATCACCGCTAAAGCCTTACATGCAAACTTTTCTTCATTTTCCCCTTCACATTCTTCTCTGTGCCCCAGGAGGCTGCCCTCCACAGACTGCATCACCCAAATTCCCATACCATCTATGTTCTGGTTAGGTTAGGCTACCAGGAAGCATGGACTGAGGTCGTAGGGGTTCAGGTCTCCCCTTTTCCCTACTTGCTGGGCATGGTTTTGGCAATGGCTGCAATCCTCTACAGATACAACTTGTGTTCCATGGCCCCTCTTCCATGCCGCCAGTCCTTCCCCAGGACCCTATGGGATTGGTGTGGCAAAGTCTCTCACCCTTGCTAATCCTCAAATCTGTCCTTTTTGGGTTGTCTTAATTTGCCCACACTTCTGTAAATAACTCTTCATTACACTTTCTTCAATAAAACTCTGAGTGTCCCATTTCCTTTGGGAACCCTGATATACCCTCTAAATGATCTCCCTGCAGTAGGCCCTGTAATCCATTCTGCACATGCTTTGAAAATGCAAATCTGCTATCACTCCCCTGATTAACACACTCCAAATGACTAATTGCCCTCAGGCCAAAGTCCAAACTCCTCCCAGGCACCCGTGTGATCTGTTTATTCTCACATTTCCTCTTTTCATCCTCCCTGTTGCTCTTTTCAGTCCAGAACTGAACTTTATAGTTGCTCAAAATCTTCTTCCCTTGAACATTTACACATGCTTTCTGCCTGAAACATGCCCTCTTCCTCCTTTATCTTCCACCCTGTTCCCATAGCTCCAACCTTTTACCTGGATAGATCCTACTTGTGCCTTAGGCCTCAGCTTGGATGTCACCTTTTCCCTTATTAGAGTAGGCCTAACACCCATTTATTTGCATACATGTCCCAACAAACTATGACTTCCCTGTTTTCCACAGCACTCTTGTGTACCATTCTATCCTTGGTTCTGGGAACTATGATTGGCAAAGGAATAGGAACAAATGAGTAGGATGGCCAACAGGCCAGTGACCATCACACTTGTTCATCATTGTTTTTTGCAAAAATTATCTCCTAGTCAGCCTTTAACTGTGGTATAGAACTAAGAACCTTATAGGAAAAGAAATATGATACATGAACTCTCAGGCTGATTGAGATGCTAAAAGAAAAAAAAATGATCCTTTGGTCCCATATCACCCTACTTTCAGGGCTTAATGATGATGGATGGTACACAACCATATTTTAACTTTTAACTCTCCTGGGTGACTGAGAATCCCTCCACATACATAGCCCTCTTTTCACACAGGTAATGACAGTGGGACCATTTCCATTATCATGGTCTTTTAAAATCTCAGGTATGTAGAATTGGATTATGGGTTAGTAATAATCTTGGTTTATAAAGCATTATCAATCCACAAATAACCTGCCAATCATTTATTTGGCTATTCTTAATACTTATGTTCTCCACTCCCCATCTCCCCCAAATTAAGATCTTGACAATAACCTACATCTAACAATGCAGTTTCCTCCATCCCATGCCTTTGGCTCTTTCTGCTTCAGGTTACCATGATCCTGAATCTTGTGGTTTTCACTTTTCTGTTTTCCTTTTTTAGAAGATTTTGTTATACCAATATTTTTAAAGAGGGTTTGCATTTTAGTTTTTAATTTTATAGGAAAGTCATCTTGATATATATAATTACATATATTATAATCTTTTGGATTTACTTTGTCACTTTACTTATATTACTAAAGCTCATGTGTATTGTTATATGTCACTGTAGTTATTTTGCTCTCACTGAATAATCTCCCCCTTAGTAAATATTCTACAATTTACTCATTCTCCTTTAGGGGACAGGCATTTGAGATGGTTTCCAAGGCCATTGTGAATAGTGTGCTAGGAACAGCCTTTTAGATGTCTCCTATTGTACATGTATCAGTCAGAATAAACTAAACTGTGCTGCAGTAACAAACAACTCTCAAATTATCAGCAGCTTGAAATTAGAAAGTTTTCTTATTCACACTGTATATCCTTTACAGTCAATGGAGAAAGCTCTGCTTATAATCACTCAAGAACCAAAGCCAACAAAATAGTCACTATCTCAAATGTCAACAGCTGTGCCAGAGGGGGGGAAAAAGAGCACTGAAATATCTAATATCAGCATTTCAGTGCTCTGGCATGAAAGTGACATAAATAACTTCTACCCATAACTCTTGGCCATAACTAAACCTATGGCCCCACCCAGCCACAAGAAGCCAAAATGTACATTTCCATAGATGAGGGGAACACCAGATATATTTGGAAGTTTGAATATTCAGTTTTAGGAGATACTTTACAGCCCAGCAATTCCTTCTCTGCACATACAGGCAAAGAATTCTGCATTGGGCGGAGCAAGATGGCATAGGAGTAGGAGACTTGGATTTCGTCTGGTCTCAGGAATTCAGCTGAATAGGGATCAAACCATTCTGAACACCTACGAACTCAACAGGAGATCGAAGGAAAGAATAGCAGCAACTCTCTGAACAGAAAGGTGGCCACTTTCTGGAAGGTAGGGCGTGCGGAGAAGTGAATCCGAAGCGATATTCGGGAGGATAGACGGTGGAAGAGGGGGCCTCCATCGGCTGCTTCTGGCAAGTGATAGAGCAGTGGAGCACAAAATCGGAACTTTTAGAAGTTGGCTCCACGGAGGGACGTTGCTCCAGTGGCTAAGCTGGGGGTGGAACCCTCGTGGGACAGTGAGGACTCAGGACCCTTGGGATCACAGAAAGACCTGGGGTGCCTGAGTGCGACAGAGCTCCCAGGTATCAGAGCAGGGAAGCAGGCTGCAGAGATGGAGCCAAGGCGTGGGCTCTCAGCTCGGGATTGCCATAAACTGTGATCACTGACAGTCGGGCCAGTACTCCTCTAGCAGGGACCCAACAAGCGGCAGAGACGCGGAGACTCCCCTTCCTCCACTGGGAGGAGCGGGGCGGGAGCGCACCACAGGGATCTGCTGGGTTTGGAGACTCCACACGGTGTCGGGGGTGAGCACGGAGTGTGGCCAGAGACCAGGGACACGGGAGTGACTGACTTCTTTTCTCTGGGGGCACACTGAGGAGCGGGGTCCCGAGTTCCTGGCTCATCCGGGTGGAGATTGGGAGGCCACCATTTTCACTTTCATCCTCCAAAGCTGTAACGAGAGCTTGCAGGGAACAAAACCTCCCAAGAGCAAATCCGAGCAGATTACTTAGCCTGGACTGACAAGGGCGGGGAAATTCCGCCTCCAGCAAAGACATTTGGGAACCACAGCAACAGGCCCCTCCCCCAGAAGATCAGCACAAACAGCCAGCCAAGACCAAGTTTACTGATCAAGGAGAACAGAAGAACTCCAGCGCTAGGGGAATACTGCACATAGAATTCATGGCTTTTTTACTATGATTCATTAGTTTTTCAAAGTTAATTTTTTAACTATTTTTTTTGAATTTTTCTTTTTCCCCTTTTCAACCAACATCTTATCAATCCCTTAAAAAGAAAAACATTTTTATTTTTCATTTTTAGAGTCGTATTCTATCCCTTCATAGTAGATACCCTTATTTCTGGCATATATATATAACTTGTTCTCTCTTTAAAATTTTGAGATACAGCTACTTCTAACAGATCAAAATATACCCTAAATCACTAGTGTATGGCTTTGTTCTAGTCTCCTGCCTGATCACATTCTCTCCCTTTTTCCTTTTTTTTTT
>NW_027398551.1:6371-10902 GCF_003265705.2 Callorhinus ursinus | reverse complement strand
CGCGGTGGGGCCGGGCTTGTCCGCCGTTGTGCGGGCCCGGGGTGGGGACTTAGTCCCGGGGAGACTTTCATGGGTGCTCTGTCCCCTCGAATGGGGGTGCTGTTCCTCGGACGCTTTAAGACTTTTGTGAAACTGTCCCTGGGGGGCTCTGTCTCTGCCTTACAGGGTGGATTCCTTCTGGTGTGGTCTGTCTCAGCCTTTGGGGTGAGGTCTTTTTGGGTGCTCTCATGCACTTTGGGGAGAGGTGCTGTCACTTGGATGTTCTGTCTCAGCTGTGGGGTACTGAGCTGGGGAGGTACTTTGATTTATTATTTCTCTTTTTTCTTTTAGCCACATTTTATTCTGATTTTTAAAAATGAAACTTGTTCTTATTGGGAAAAAAGTGAAATGTTATAAACACAAAGAGAAAACAGTAAAACGTGCACATATTTTATCTTCCCTTTCAGACGTTTATTTATGTACAAATAGATAATTTTTACCCCAAACTGACATCAAACTACGTATCTTAGAATCTGTTGTTTCCTATGTTTATGTCATCAGCAATTTCTCTAGTTGATAAATGTCGGCCTAAAACCTGTGTTTTTTTTTTTAAGATTTTATTTATTTATTTGACACAGAGAGAGAGAGAGAGCACAAGCAGGGGGAGCGGCAGGCAGAGGCAGAGGGAGAAGCAGGCTCCCCGCTGATCAGGGACCCAGATGCGGGGCTCAATCCCAAGACCCTGGGATCATGACCTGAGCCGAAGGTAGGCACTTAATGACTGAGCCACCCAGGTGCCCCTAAAACCTGTGTTTTAATGGTTGCAATGTATTTAATCATATAGCGATATAAAATTATTTCATCACTTCTGTATGTTATGCATTCAATTTATTTGTAACTTTCCACTTTTATAAATTGTATTTATAATATATTTATATACTATATTTTACAATAAAATTCAGTTTTATTTATTTTTTTTAGAATCTTAGATTTTTTTGTCATTAGTTTTTGATGTAGTGTTCCATGATTCATTGTTTGCCTATAACACCCAGTGCTCCATGCAGTATGTGCCCTTTTTAGTACCCATCACCAGGCTAACGCATCTGCCCACCCCCTCCCCTCTAGAACCCTCAGTTTGTTTCTCAGAGTCCATAGTCTCTCATGGTTCGTCTCCCCCTCTGATTTTCCCCCCTTCATTCTTCCCCTCCTGCTATCTTCTTCTTCTTCTTCTTTTTTTTTTAACATATAATGTATTATTTGTTTCAGAGGTACAGATCTGTGATTCAACAGTCTTGCACAATTCACAGCGCTAACCCATAGCACATACCCTCCCCCATGTCTATCACCCAGCCACCCCATCCCTCCCACCCACCACCACTCCAGAAACCCTCAGATTGTTTCCTGAGATTAAGAATTCCTCATATCAGTGAGGTCATATGATACATGTCTTTCTCTGATTGACTTATTTCACTCAGCATAACACCCTCCAGTTCCATCCACATTGTTGCAAATGGCAAGATTTCATTCTTTTTGATGGCTGCATAATATTCCATTGTATATACACCACATCTTTTTTTTTATTTTAACTTTATTATGTTGTGTTAGTCACCATACAATACATCATTAGTTTTTGATGCGGTGATCCACGATCCATTGTTTTCGTATAACACCCAGTGCTCCATGCAGTACGTGCCCTCCTTAATGCCCATCACCGGGCTGATGCATCCCGCCTCCCCCCTCCCCTCTAGAACCCTGTTTGTTTCTCAGAGTCCATAGACTCTCACGGTTCATCTCTCCCTCCAATTACCCCCTTCATTTCTCCCTTCCTTCTCCTAATGTCCTCCACGCTATTCCTCATGATCCACAAATAAGTGAAACCATATGATAATTGACTTTCTCTGCCGGAGTTATTTCACTTAGCATCATCTCCTCCAGTCCCATCCATGTTGATGTAAAAGTTGGGTATTCATCCTTTCTGATGGCTGAGTCATATTCCAGTGTATATATGGACCACATCTTTATCCATTCATCTGCTGAAGGGCATCTCGGCTCTTTCCACAGTTTGGCTATTGCGGATATTGCTGCTATGAACTTTGGGGTGCATATGGCCCTTCTTTTCACTACATCTGTGTCTTTGGGGTAAATACCCAGGAGTGCAGTTGCTGGGTCATAGGGTAGCTCTATTTTTAAATTTTTGAGGCACCTCCACACTGTTTTCCAAAGTGGCTGTACCAACTTGCATTCCCACCAATAGTGTAGGAGGGTTCCCCTTTCTCCACAACCTCTTCAACATTTGTTGTTTCTTGCCCTGCCCATTTTTGCCATTCTAACTGATGTAAGGTGGTATCTCAATGTGGTTTTGATTTGAATTTCCCTGATGGCTAATGATGATGAACATTTTTTCACGTGTCTGTTAGCCATTTGTATGTCTTCTTCAGAGAAGTGTCTTTTCATATCTTCTGCCCACTTTCTAACTTGTTTTTTGGGTGTTGAGTTTGAGAAGTTCTTTATAGATCTTGGATACCAGCCCTTTATCTGTAGTGTCATTTGCAAATATCTTCTCCCATTCTGTGAGTTGCCTGCTTGTTTTGTTGACCGTTTCCTTTGCTGTGCAGAGCTTTTTATCTTGATGAAGTCCCAAAAGTTCATTTTTGCTTTTGTTTCACTAGCTTTTGGAGATCTATCCTGAAAGAAGTTGCTGTGGGCAATGTCAAAGTTACTGCCTATGTTCTCCTCTAGGATTTTGATGGATTCCTGTCTCACATTGAGGTCTTTCATCCACTTTGAGTTTGTCTTTGTGAATGGTGTTAGAGAATGGTCAAGTTTCATTCTTCTGCATGTGGCTGTCCAATTTTGCCAGCACCATTTATTGAAGAGACTGTCTTTTTTCCATTGCATGTTTTTTCCTGCTTTGTCAAAGGTTATTTGACCATAGTGTTGAGGGTCCATATCTGGGTTCTCTATTCTGTTCCAATGGTCTATATGTCTGTTTTTGTGCCAGTACCATGCTGTCTTGGTGATCACAGCTTTGTAATATAGCTTGAAATTGGGCAACGTGATGCCCCCAGCTTTGTTTCTCTTTTTCAACATTTCCTTGGTGATTCGGGGGTCTTTTCTGATTCCATACAAATTTTAGGATTGTTTGTTCTAGCACTTTGAAAAATGTCCTTGGAATTTTGATCGGGATGGCCTTGAAGGTATAGATTGCTCAGGGTAGCATAGACATTTTAACAATGTTTATTCTTCTGATCCATGAGCATGGAATATTTTTCCATCTTTTTGTGTCTTCTTCAATTTCTTTCATGAGTGTACTGTAGTTCCTAGAGTATAGATCCTTTACCTCTTTGGTTAGGTTTATTCCGAGGTATCTTATGCTTTTTGGTGCTATTGTAAATGGAATCATTTCTCTAATTTCTCTTACTAGAGTTGCATTGTTAGTGTATAAAAAAGCAACTGATTTCTGTGCATTGATTTTGTATCCTGCCACATTACTGAATTGCTGTATGAGTTCTAGTAATTTGGAGGTGGAGTCTTTTGGGTTTTTCCACATAAAGTATCATGTCGGCTGCGAAAAGAGAGAGTTTGACTTCTTCTTTGCCAATTTGAACACATTTTATTTCTTTTTGTTTTCTGATTGCTGTTGCTAGGACTTCTAGTACTATGTTGAACAATAGTGGTGAGAGTGGGCATCCTCGATGTGTTCCTGATCTTAAGGGAAAGGCTCTCAGCTTTTCCCCATTGAGGATGATATTTGCTGTGGGGTTTTCATAGATGGATTTTATGAACGTGAGGAATGTTCCCTCTATCCCTATACTCTGAAGAGTTTTAACCAGGAAAGGATGTTGTATTTTGTCAAATGCTTTTTCTGCATCAATTGAGAGGACCATAAGGATCTTCTCTCTCCTCTTATTAATGTGTTCTATCACATTGATTGATTTGCGAATGTTGAACCACACTTGCATCCTGGGGATAAAGCCCACTTGGTCGTGGTGGATGATCCTTTTAATGTATTGTTGGATCATATTAGCTAGGATTTTGTTGAGAATTTTGGAATCCATATTCATCAGGGATATTGGTCTGAAATTCTCCTTTTTGATGGGGTCTTTGCCTGGTTTGGGGATTAAGGTAATGCTGGCCTCATAGAATGAGTTTGGAAGTTTTCCTTCTGTTTCTATTTTTTTTTTTGAAACAGCTTCAGGAGAATAGGAATTATTTCTTCTTTGAATGTTTGGTAGAATTCCTCAGGGAATCCATCAGGCCCTGGACTCTTTTTTTTTTTTAATTTTTATTGTTATGTTAATCACCATACACTACATCATTAGTTTTGGATGTAGTGTTCCATGATTCATTGTTTGTGCATAACACCCAGTGCTCCACGCAGAACGTGCCCTCTTTAATACCCATCACCAGGCTAACACATCCCCCACCCCCCTCCCCTCTAGAACCCTCAGTTTGTTTCTCAGAGTTCATCATCTCTCATGGTTGGTCTCCCCCTCTGATTTCCCCCCCTTCATTCTTCCCCTCCTGCTATCTTCTTCTTCTTTTTTTTCCT
>NW_027398551.1:0-6271 GCF_003265705.2 Callorhinus ursinus | reverse complement strand
TCACCCAGCCACCCCAGCCCTCCCACCCCCCCACCACTCCAGCAACCCTCAGTTTGTTTCCTGAGATTAAGAATTCCTCATATCAGTGAGGTCATATGATACATGTCTTTCTCTGATTGACTTATTTCACTCAGCATAACACCCTCCAGTTCCATCCACGTCGTTGCAAATGGCAAGATCTCATTCCTTTTGATGGCTGCATAATATTCCATTGTGTATATATACCACTTCTTCTTTATCCATTCATCTGTCGATGGACATCTTGGCTCTTTCCACAGTTTGGCTATTGTGGACATTGCTGCTATAAACATTGGGGTGCACATACCCCTTCGGATCACTACATTTGTATGTTTGGGGTAAATACCCAATAGTGCAAATGCTGGGTCATAGGGTAGCTCTATTTTCAACTGTTTGAGGAACCTCCATACTGTTTTCCAGAGGGGCTGCACCAGCTTGCATTCCCACCAACAGTGTAGGAGGGTTCCCCTTTCTCCGCATCCCCGCCAACATCTGACGTTTCCTGACTTGTTAATTTTAGCCATTCTGACTGGTGTGAGGTGGTATCTCATTGAGGTTTGGATTTGGATTTCCCTGATGCCAAGCAACATTGAGCACTTTGTCATGTGTCTGTTGGCCATTTGGATGTCTTCTTTGGAAAAATGTCTGTTCATGTCTTCTGCCCATTTCTTGATTGGATTATTTGTTCTTTGGGTGTTGAGTTTGATAAGTTCTTTATAGAGTTTGGATACTAGCCCTTTATCTGATATGTCATTTGCAAATATTTTCTCCCATTCTGTCGGTTGTCTTTTGGTTTTGTGGACTGTTTCTTTTGCTGTGCAAAAGCTTTTTATCTTGATGAAATCCCAATAGTTCATTTTTGCCTTGGCTTCCCTTGCCTTTGGCGATGTTTCTAGGAAGAAGTTGCTGCGGCTGAGGTCGAAGAGGTTGCTGCCTGTGTTCTCCTTTAGGATGTTGATGGACTCCTGTCTCACGTTTAGGTCTTTCAACCATTTTGAGTCTATTTTTGTGTGTGGTGTAAGGAAATGGTCCAGTTTCATTCTTCTGTGTGTTGCTGTCCAATTTCCCCAACACCATTTGTTGAAGAGACTGTCTTTTTTCCATTGGACATTCTTTCCTGCTTTGTCGAAGATTAGTTGACCATAGAGTTGAGGGTCCATTTCTGGGCTCTCGATTCTGTTCCGTTGATCTATGTGTCTGTTCTTGTGCCAGTACCAGACTGTCTTGATGATGACAGCTTTGTAATAGAGCTGGAAGTCCGGAATTGTGATGCCGCCAG
Source organism: Callorhinus ursinus (assembly GCF_003265705.2). NCBI lineage: Eukaryota > Metazoa > Chordata > Mammalia > Carnivora > Otariidae > Callorhinus > Callorhinus ursinus. The sequence goes on along the minus strand of NW_027398551.1, from coordinate 4,974 downwards.
CTTTGCTTTTCTTTTTCAATATTCCTCTGGCTATTCGGGGTCTCTTCTGTATCCATACAAATTTTAGGATTATTTCTTCCATTTCTTTGAAAAAAGTGGATGGTATTTTGATGGGGATTGCATTGAATGTGTAGATTGCTCTAGGTAGCATTGACATCATCACAATATTTGTTCTTCCAATCCATGAGCATGGAACGTTTTTCCATTTCTTTGTGTCTTCCTCAATTTCTTTCATGAGTATTTTATAGTTTTCTGAGCACAGATCCTTTGCCTCTTTGGTTAGATTTATTCCTAGGTATCTTATGGTTTTGGGTGCAATTGTAAATGGGATTGACTCCTTCATTTCTCTCTCTTCTGTCTTATTGTTGGTATATAGGAATGCCACTGATTTCTGTGCATTGATTTTATATCCTGCCCCTTTACTGAATTCCTGTATGAGTTCTAGCAGTTTTGGGGTGGAGTCTTTTGGGTTTTCCACATACAGTATCATATCATCTGCAAAGAGTGAGAGTTTGACTTCCTCTTTGCCGATTTGGATGCCTTTGATTTCTTTTTGTTGTCTGATTGCTGTGGCTAGGACTTCTAATACTATGTTGAATAGCAGTGGTGAGAGTGGACATCCCTGCCGCGTTCCCGACCTTAGGGGAAAAGCTCTCAGCTTTTCCCCATTGAGAATGATATTCGCTGTAGGTTTTTCATAGATGGCTTTTATGATATTGAGGTATGTACCCTCTATCCCTATACTCTGAAGAGTTTTGATCAAGAAAGGATGCTGCACTTTGTCAAATGCTTTTTCTGCATCTATTGAGAGGATCATATGATTCTTGTTCTTTCTTTTGTTAATATATTGTATCACGTTGATTGATTTGTGGACATTGAACCAAGCTTGCAGCCCAGGGATAAATCCCACTTGGTCATGGTGAATAATCGTTTTAATGTACTGTTGGATCCTGTTGGCTAGTATTTTGGTGAGAATTTTTGCATCCATGTTCATCAAGGATATTGGTCTGTAATTCTCCTTTTTGATGGGGTCTTTGTCTGGTTTTGGGATCAAGTTAATGCTGGCCTCATAAAATGAGTTTGGAAGTTTTCCTTCCATTTCTATTTTTTGGAACAGTTTCAGGAGAATAGGTATTAATTCTTCTTTAAATGTCTGATAGAATTCCCCTGGGAAGCCATCTGGCCCTGGGCTTTTGTTTGTTGGGAGATTTTTGATGACTGCTTCAATTTCCTTAGTGGTTATGGTCTGTTTAGGTTTTCTATTTCTTCCTGGTTCAATTTTGGTAGTTGATACATCTCTAGGAATGCACCCATTTCTTCCAGGTTATCTAATTTGCTGGCATAGAGTTGCTCATAATATGTTCTTATAATTGTTTGTATTTCTTTGGTGTTGGTTGTGATCTCTCCTCTTTCATTCATGATTTTGTTGATTTGGGTCATTTCTCTTTTCTTTTTGATAAGTCTGGCCAGGGGTTTATCAATCTTGTTAATTCTTTCAAAGAACCAGCTCCTAGTTTCGTTGATCTATTCTACTGTTCTTTTGGTTTCTATTTCATGGATTTCTGCTCTGATCTTTATTATTTCTCTTCTGCTGGGTTTAGGCTTTATTTGCTGTTCTTTCTCCAGCTCCTTTAGGTGTAGGATTAGGTTGTGTATTTGAGACCTTTCTTGTTTCTTGAGAAAGGCTTGTATTGCTATATACTTTCCTCTCAGGACTGCCTTTGCTGTATCCCAAAGATTTTGAACAGTTGTGTTTGCATTTTCATTGGTTTCCATGAATTTTTTAATTCTTCTTTAATTTCCTGGTTGACCCATTCTTTCTTTAGTAGGATGCTCTTTAGCTTCCATGTATTTGAGTTCTTTCCGACTTTCCTCTTGTGATTGAGTTCTAGTTTCAAAGCACTGTGGTCTGAAAATATGCAGGGAATGATCCCAATCTTTTGGTACCGTTTGAGACCTGATTTGTGACCTAGGATGTGATGAATTCTGGAGAATGTTCCATGGGCACTAGAGAAGAATGTGTATTCCGTTGCTTTGGGATGGAATGTTCTGAATATGTCTGTGAAGTCCATTTGGTCCAGTGTGTCATTTAAAGTCTTTATTTCCTTGTTGATCTTTTGCTTAGATGATCTGTTCTTTTCAGTCAGGGTGCTGTTAAAGTCCCCCAGTATTATTGTGTTGTTGTCAATGTGTTTCTTTGCTTTTCTTATTAATTGCCTTATATAATTGGCTGCTCCCATGTTAGGGGCATAGATATTTACAATTGTTAGATCTTCTTGGTGGATAGACCCTTTAAGTAGGATATAGTGTCCTTCCTCATCTCTTATTACAGTCTTTGGTTTAAAAATCTAATTTGTCTGGAATAAGGATTGCCACCCCCGCTTTCTTTTGGTGTCCATTAGGATGGTAAATGGTTTTCCACCCCCTCACTTTCAATGTGGGGGTGTCTTTGGGTCTAAAATGAGTCTTTTGCAGACAGCATATAGATGGGTCTTGTTTTTTAATCCATTCCGATAACCTGTGTCTTTTGATTGGGGCATTTAGCCCATTTACATTCAGGATAACTATTGAAAGATATGAATTTAGTGCATTGTATTGCCTGTAAGGTGACTGTTACTGTGTATTGTCTGTGTTCCTTTCTGGTCTATGTTGCTTTTAGGCTCTCTTTTTGTTTAGAGGACCCCTTTCAATATTTCTTGTAGGGCTAGTTTCGTGTTTGCAAATTCCTTTAGTTTTTGTTTGTCCTGGAAGCTTTTTATCTCTCCTATTTTCAATGACAGCCTAGCTGGATATAGTATTCTTGGCTGCATATTTTTCTCATTTAGTGCTCTGAAGATATCATGCCAGTCATTTCTGGCCTGCCAGGTCTCTGTGGATAGGTCTGTTGCCAATCTAATGTTTCTACCATTGTAGGTTCCATATCTCTTCTCCCGAGCTGCTTTCAAGATTTTCTCTTTGTCTCTGAGACTCATAAGTTTTACTATTAGATGTCGGGATGTGAACTTATTTTTATTGATTTTGAGAGGGGTTCTCTGTGCCTCCTGGATTTTGATGTTTCCTTCCCCACATTACAGAAGTTCTCTGCTATAATTTGATCCAATATACCTTCTGCCCCTCTCTCTCTTTCTTCTTCTTCTGGGATCCCAATTATTCGAATGTTGTTTCATCTTATCGTATCGCTTATCTCTCGAATTCTGCCCTTGTGATCCAGTAGTTGTTTATCTCTCTTTTTCTCGGCCTCTTTATTTTCCATCATTTGGTCTTCTATATCGCTGATTCTCTCTTCTGCCTCATTTATCCTAGCAGTTAGTGCCCCCATTTTTGATTGCACTTCATTAATAGCCTTTTTGATTTTGATTTGGTTAGATTTTAGTTCTTTTATTTCTCCAGGAAGGGTTTCTCTTATAACTTCCATGCTTTTTTCAAGCCCAGCTAGTATCTTTAAAATCATGATTCTGAACTCTAGGTCTGACATCGTACTAATGTTCGTGTTGAGTAGGTCCCTGGCAGATGGTACTACCTCTTGTTCTTTCTGCTGAGGTGATTTTTTTCGTCTTGTCATTTTGTCCAGAGGAGAATAGATGAATGAGAGAACAAAATGCTAACAGGTTAACAACGTCCCCAGCAAATATACTCTAAACAAATCAGAAAAGACCTGAAACCAGGGGGAAAGAAAGGGAAAGAAAGAAAAAAGAAAGAGAAAAAGAAAAAGATAAAAACAAAATAGAACAAAACAAAAAAACAGAATGTGATCAAATATGATCAGGCTAGTGCATAGATCAGTGCCACACACTAGATTTTGGGTGTATTTTGGTCTGTTAGAAGAAAGTGCCTCCTAAAATTTTAAAGGAAGAAAGACTTATATATGTACAAAATAAGGGTTGATACAATGAAGGGATGGAAGATGACTGTAAAGATAAAAATTATAAAAGATTTTATAAAAGGAATTGATAAGATAAGTTGTTTGGAAAAGGGAAAGAAGAAGATTTAAAAAAAGAAGAAAAAAGGGAGAGAATGTGATCAGGCAGGAGACTAGAACAAAGTCATATACTAGTGATTTAGGGTGTATTTTGATCTGTTAGAAGAAACTGTATCTCAAAATTTTAAAGAGAGAACAACTTATATATATATGCCAAAAACAAGGGTATCTACTATGAAGGGATAGAATATGACACTAAAAATGAAAAATAAAAAAATTTTTTTTCAAGAAGGGATTGATAAGATGTTGGCTTAAAAAGGGAAAAAGAAAAATTCATAAAAAAGAGTTAAAAAAATTAACTTTGAAAAATTAATGAATTATGGTAAAAAAAAGCCATGAATTCTATGTGCAGTATTCCCCTAGAACTGGATTTCTCCCATTCTCCTTGATCGGTAAACTTGGTCTTGCCTGGTTGTTTGTGCTGATCTTCTGGGGGAAGGGCCTGTTGCCGTGGTTCCCAAATGTCTTTGCCGGAGGCGGAATTGCCCCGCCCTTGTCGGTCCGGGCTAAGCAAGCTGCTCGGTTTTGCTCTCAGGAGCTTTTGTTCCCTGCAAGCTCTCGGTACAGTTTTGGAGGACCAGGGTGAAAATGGTGGCCTCCCAATCTCCACCCGGAGGAGCTGAGAACTCGGGGCCCCGCTCCTCAGTGTGCCCCCAGAGAAAAGCAATCACTCCCGTCTCCCTGGTCTCCGGCCACAGTCCATGCTCACCCGGCCTGTGACCGAGCATTTCTCTCTGGTTCATGACCCTGTGTGGAGACTCCAAACCCAGCAGATCCCTGCAGTGCGCTCCCGCGCTGCTCCTCCTGGGAAAGGAAGGAGAGTCTCCCCGGATCTGCCGCTTGTTGGGTCCCTGCAGAAATCCGGGTTGTTGGTTGTCCTTTCTTCCAGTGTTTTTGGTCGGTGTTGGTAGTATGTTTATATTGAACTCAGAAAATGAGTAGGAACTCACACCTTTTCTCCTCTGCTCTGAAAGTGTTTGTGTAAGACTGGTATT
>NW_027398550.1:0-10862 GCF_003265705.2 Callorhinus ursinus | reverse complement strand
ATTTCCTAGTGGCCAGCAGCAGTTAAATGAATAGCAGTATAGATTACTTAAGGCCTCTGTGGAATTAACTTCTTGGAAATTCCTCATAGGTTCCCAGCTGCCTCAACTCCCAGCAAGGCTTATCTCCCTGGGTTTTGAGGTCACCTGCAGTCCTCAGTTTTCGCAGTTGATTTCCTTCTCCAAAAGTCCCTATTTTTAGCTGTTTTCACAGGGGTGGCCAAAGGCAAATATTATACAGAAAGTGCCACATTTGGCCTGTGATACTCCCTACCTGCCTCTGTACAAAGAAAGGGATCGGCTAAGTCAATTTAGGGCAGGCACAATTTGGGTAAAGCAATGCTGCACGGACTCAAGTCCTTTTTCAAGCATCCTCAAGCATTCCAGAAGCACTTGCCAATTAGTATGTTAATTACAAACCATTCTTATCTATCCAGAAAACCAGGGGAGACTCTATTGGCTTGATGGAAGCCATGGTGTTGGAAGACATAAAAAAGACTCTCTTTCCCAACAGCCTATCCCTCGGATGTGCTCCCAAACTCAAACAGAGGTGCCCAGCCTCATTCAAGTCCCGAGTGATGACTGTATTTCGCTTCTTCTGTGATGAATGAAATCACCAGGAAGTACGGCAACCACTCTCTTGATGTTGGGCCCTTCCACAGCCAACCTATCTGAGCGTCAGGATCTCTTCTGATAAATCTCCTGAATCACTCACATTTTGACTTACTCCTCAGCAGGCCTACGTTCCTACATCCACATTTCAGCACCCATCTCTATTGCCAATTCTCCCACATTCTGTAACTCTCCACCTTTCAGGGCTGCCTTGCAGCAATTTGCATCCGGATGATCGGGGCCAGTGCAATCATACGGTCCTAGGCCGAGAGCCATGGCTTTGACATTGGAGTAAGTACGTCAACGATTCTTTGTGAAACTCCCTGGCACCAGGCAGAACTGGGAGTTGGAGGAGTTTCCCCTAAGATCAGCCTGAATTTCTAGGCCAAGATATCTCTATAGGGCCAGGGCTCACACACAAAGAGGACCCTACTTTTAGGCAAAGAGATTGTTCCTGAAGAGATGGGAAGCAGTGCAAGATTTGGGTGCATTGAGTAGTTTTCCATAGATGTGTCTTATCATTGGAGGTATAATGTGCCTTCCTTTTCAGTGTCTATCAACAATGGTATGGTTCTTAAAATACCAGTGTTTTTTTTTTTTTCTCCTCTGTCAAGACTGCAATTCCATATTTCAGTCCAATGACCTATGAGAAATAAAGGCTGGTATTTTTGACTGTGCCAGGCATTGCATATCTTACGTGTGTTAGATTACTGGCTCTCACGACATGTCTAAGACCCTGATAGTATCATCTTTCATTCACAGAGGAGAAACAGAGACAACAACTCTCCCAAGCGCTATTGTCTGAACATTTGTCCCCGCCCCCGCATCACACACAAATTCCTATGTTGAAATACTAATGCCTAATGTGATTGAGATAGGAGGTGGGGACTTTGGGAAGTGGTTAGGTCATGAGGGTGGAGCCCTCGTGAAGGGGATCAGTGCCCTTATAAAAGAGACCCCAGAGAGCTCCCTGTCTCCTTCCACCATGTGAGGACACAGCGAAAAGACAGACATGTAGGAACCAGGAAGCAGGTCCTCACCAAACACCAAACCTGCTGGTGCCACGATCTTGGACTCCCCAAATTCTGGAACTGTTAAAAAGGTCTGTTTGTTATTTATAACTCATTCTGTGGCATTTTGTTACAGCAGACTAAACGTACTAAGACACCAAGTCACTGGCTAGGGAGAAACCGAGGCAGACAGGAACCCCAGTCAATCTGAGTGGAGCCCTTATGCTCCTAAACACTGCGTCTCACTTACTAGGACACCCGAGCACTCTCCGCTGCTCTTCCTGAAATACTCCCGCTAAGAAGTGCTTAATTTGTCTCACTGACAAAATGCACAGCCTGGGTGTATGCCTGAGACTTCCCTTCACACATTTGGACAAATGGAGGTAACAAGGAACCAAGCGACACATCCAGTGTTGAGAAGCCCAGAAGGATTAAAGTAAAGGCAAGACCTGGAGGTCAAGCCAGCCCAGTCACGGCCAGGTCCCCAGGCTGTTACCTGTACCTTCAGGTGAATCTCCAAGGGTGCTCCCCACTGCCAGCATCTCTTCTCTGAAGGCCCCCCAAGTGACCTTTCACTTGGAGGGGGTACCCTTGGCTGGCCCTCAAAATGACCTAGAGGAGGTGCCCTTGGCTGGCCATTCTCTGACATTTCTCATCAATAGTCTTAAGACTTCAGGGAAATCAGAGATAGTCACTCCTTGGAAAAGGCTGAAGACCCTCCAGCAAGGATACTGTGAAGATGCAAACACTCAGAGCTAATGAACCAAGGAGAGACAAATCAGATTTCCTTCCTTCAGCTTGGTCTACAGTGACCTCCAAAAATTTTCATCACTCTGGGGATAATTGATTTGTGAGCTCTTTGATTGGAAGCAGACCATTTTCACCCGATGGAGGCAGTGCTCTAAGGGGGGAAAAGAAAATGTTTTCTCATGGTTTCTGCAGAGCAGTCCCAGAATAAATAAGACACAGCCGAGTAATGAGATAATGACAGATTTTGTCTTAGTCTGGGAGGGTGTCATTACGTAGGAATAATTCATGGCTTGGTACTGTCAGTCCTAGTTATATGATGCTCAACTGTCAAGCTCTATGAAATAAGACTCCATGTGAGCCCATATGTGCCTCGCTCAGTTTACTTAGGTTCTTGAAATTCTGAGAGATTACCAATTGTCACTTACTCAACAAGGGGCTTAACTAGCTTGACTTTTGTTTAGCTCATCAGAAAGACAGCTCCTGCCTCCAAGACCAATGCTTGTAGGGACTTGATACACTCTGACCCTAAAATGTTGACTCAAGTTACATCAAGATTTAATCACACACATAGGAGTATTGAAGTCTCTTTTCTAGAAAGGCAAAGCTTTTCTCTGCCTGCATTCCATGGATAAAATAGCCTTCTCTACATTGCTGAAAAGGAATGAATTACAAGAAAAGTTGGGAGTGCAAGTGCATTTTCATTAGCATCTATTGGCAGCCAGGGAATTTAAGAAGGATATCTCTCTCAGAGCAGCACTAAAGAAATGCATGTTCATTCAACTCCCATTCTAACAATGGGAGCTCTCTCCATCCTAAAAGGCTGAACACTGAGGGCTTGAAAGAGGCACATTTTGCTTCCCCCAGATGTTTCAGAAGTTGGTGGCCTTTATGATGGATGTGAAGGACCACTGCACCTGTCTACAGCCACCTGCTTCTAGACCCTGCAGGGGAGCAGAAAAACACTTGCTTCTCTTCCCAGAGCCTGCAGTATAATTCCCATCCTGAAATGCCTAACATCTGCTCTATGTCAGGCACTGTGCATGTTTTGTCAGCTGCCAGTAACAGAGACCCTCAAACTAGCATGGGCAACATGGAAATAAACTTATATACCCAGAAATCTCCCAGATTCCAACACATAAAGCTATGTGTTCTAAGAACTGCCATGGTCCAGCCTCCCTCTTGGGATGGATACCAGCTGATCATGCAAGCCTCGTGGAGCTGAGTGATTTAGTCCTGGTCATGTATGTGTTTCCCTAAGCTAACAGTTTAGTCCAGGTCACCTGAGCATCCCTGAGCCGATCTGGTCAGTCCTGGCCATGTGTGTATGTGTGTGTTTCCCTAAGCTGATTGGTTAGTATAGGTCATGTGAGCATCCTAAGCTTGGCTTGGCCAAGTCTGGGTCAGGTGCCCATCCCTAGAGGGAGGTGGGGAGATAGATTGATCCAAATGAAATGCATTCCCCAGAGGAAAGGGGGGTTCCCACTAGCAGTGATGGAAGCAATACTGGGCAAACAGAAGCAAGTCCCATCCTATAGCTTGCATCCTGAGAGCCGTGTGCAATACCTGGTACTATCTGTACCTCACAGGTGGGAACAATGGCGCAGTGAAGTGACATACTTGGTCCGGCCTCAGAGCTGGTGAATGCTGGTCCAGGGTCCAAACAGGGGCCATGCAAACCCAGACTCTGTAGTATTTCTTGCAGTCTCCTCCTAGCTCTGGTCTTCAAGCCCTGCTAGTGCCATGAACACACCACACTCAAGAACAGGGTACAGATACTGAGGTGTGTGTCACAGGGAAGGCATGTTATGAGCCTGTTTACAATCCCACATGGACACATTTCTTCTAAAAAATCCCCGTCCCAAGCACTGGAGAGTGTGAGAGCAGGATGTGGCTCACAGGACCACGACAGGCCATGTTGGTGCCAGTGACTGGGACAGAGCCCAGGGTGGGGGGATCCGAAGAGCCCTAAAGGTCAGCTAAAGAGCAAGGGAGTGCAGAGCAGGGAAACTGGTGGGGCAGGTACCTGGGGCAGCTCAGAGGCTGCAGTGGTCAGGAGTCAGGGAATGAACAGCAAATACAGACATTCTTATCAAAGCTGAGATTCCACAGGTAAGTTGCTGGGGCTCACCTCACAGTAGAAACGACAAGAGTTCTTTCTGGCAGTCCATATCATAAACAGTCCCACGAAGGAGTCCCAGGCTCCTTACCACTTCCCACAGACTGTCATGTAACGTCATGTATGCCATTTTCCCAACTACATTCTCCCCCTGCCAACCCGCCAGGCCTGGCAGCAGGCATCACTGCTCCTTGTGACTGTGGTCCAGGCCCTTACACATAGCAGGGGCTCAACCCAGGGCCAGGGAATAATCTCTACACGTGTAGAGCTGAGAATAGTGCCAAGGGCCCAATTGCCTTTTTATTATTCACGGCTCCTCAGAGTCTGCGGTGACTTTACAGGTGACAGAGACCTGTGGTCTGCAGAATCTAAGAAGAATACCATTGACCTTGAAGGTGTCATCATGCCCCAGTCCCAGCCTGAATCAAGGGGAATTCGTGAAGGCAATGTGATGCCACGTCCCATTGCCTTGCCCTCATTCCCTCCATCTCAAGGAGCAGGAGGAGAACCTTCCATCTATTCATGCCACGCATTCACCAGCAGCCTCTTCAGCTAAGTCCTTTGGATATACCCATGAACAAACAGAACAGACACAGACCTGCTCCCATGGCAGAGCTCATAGAGAATACAAATGGACAAATCAAAGAGATATTTTCAGAGGGTAAGACTGTTATACACAGAACCAGGTTATAGGATGCAGACTGATTGTGAAAAGGCCCCTTTCTATAAGACACTCAGAGGAGGTAACAGGTGAGCTGAGACCAAGGGGGCCTGCTGGAGTTCACCAGAACAAGAAGGTCTTGAGGACATGGAGGCTAGACCCCCGTTGTACCCAGAGCCAATCCATACCGTCAGAGGGAAGGTAGCAGAGGCATCTCAGACCCATGAGCTGGGCCAGTGGAAGCCCAACACCACAAAGGAAAGATCTTTATGCAAATATATAGCCTTTAATTCTGATACTAAGTATCAGATAACAGAGGCAGCTTTTCTGCCCCTGAGCTCATTTCCAAGTATGAGGCAATATTAGACCTTCTGAGGGTCACTAATATCACTCAATTAGGGGCTCTTCAAATCCTCCTGAAGTGTAGTTTCACCAGGCGAGAAGCCCCTGCTTCAGGTAAGGACTCAGGAGAAGGGGAGAGAGACCTTCATGCTCCTCACACCCTGCTCCACCCTGTTCCCAAGACCCTCAAACACAGATAGGAGAACCTCAGGCCCCTTTCCACTGCCTGGGCCAGGCTTCGTGGACACACAGGAGGGGGTTGAGCAGGTGGCCTTGGGAGTGGACTGCTGAGCTGGGCTCTGCACGCTGAGTCACGTTCCATACCAGCCCCCTACTGACCATGATGGAGAGGCAGGCATGGGTGAGCGAGGCCTTGAGGAATCTGGAGACTTCCCTCGGAACAAGGGACAGAAGAGCAGCCAATGGTTGGATCAGACACGGGTTGGGGGTGGGGGGCAGCCGGGCCATGGGAGACCTCCACGGGGAGCAGACAACAGTCCTGATCGGAAGTAGGGGAGTGCAGGGTGCCAACGAGGGGCGCCGAGCAGATGAGGAGCATGACAGGAGCACTTGAGAGAGGCTGAGTCCTGTGGCTAAAGAGAAACAAGAATGACGGCATCCAGGCCCGCATGCTTACACGTGCCCGCAGTAACTCTGCCAAGTACTTCACACACATTATTCCATTTCATCCTTACAAAACCACACAAGGTCAGAGCCGCAGGCATCCGTTTTCCGGTTTCAGTTCATGGTCACGCTACTAGGAGGTCAGAAACCCTGATGCGAGGCTGTGTTACAAAGCAGGGCGTCTCCACCTCGGCCCAACTAACCTTGTGGCCTGGACGATTCTCTGTAATGGAAGCTGTGCCTTATAGGATGGTTAGCAGCATCCCTGGCCCCTACCCAGCACACGTCCAGTGGGGAGGACGGACAATCCCCTGGCTGAGAACCACTGTTTAAAACACAACACCGTGAAGGTTGCCAGCCCCAGAGAGCGAGTCTGGTCGGTGGGGAGAACCGTGAGCGTCCTTAAGGGCTCTCAGGCACCGGGGAAGAAATGGATTGGGCAGAGAGCAGACCCCACAGGTGGGTTTGAGGTGTCGATGACACACCTGTCAAACATCTCTAGCAGGCCACGGAGGTCTGGGGGAGGTTTGGGGCTGCAGTGTGACGGTCTCTAAAACAAAAAGATGTCAAGGGAGTGAGTAGTAACCCTACAGATCGGGATGCATATAAAGGCTGCCGGCTGCAAGGAGAGAAAGACGTTCCTGGAAGAGGCTGTCGGAGACGGAGACAAGGAAATGTGGGGAGGAGACGGACGTCTAACCACAGACAGAGAGCAGTGCAGGCCGTGCCGTCAGCAGAAGGCCGGGGACTATGTGAGCGGGGGCTGCATTTTGAGGAGAAGCCAGGAGGAAGGCAGATTTGACTGGTCTCAACAGATATTTACTTGAGTCACACATGCTTATAAACACCTGTGGCCGTGTGGCCCTAGATGAAGCTCTCCGGATGACAAGTGTAAGTCTTGAACTCACTTGTGGCAGCTGAGGGCTGATGGCAAGCAGGAGCTCAGCAAATTATCTTGACGAGAGGGGGGACCAGAGGAGCAGGTGACCCACCACCGGCCCCGCCTTCCAGCCCCCAAGTTCAGCCAGCGCTGGGCTTCCCAAGGCCTCAGCCACTCTCCCCAAACATCTGTGTTCAATGTGAAAGCTAAAGCAGCTACTCCTTTTCCCGCTGAATTGCCCTGGAAACAGAGTCGCCATTTTTCGGGCTCCTCTCTCCTCTGTGGAAGCTCTGGGAGCATGTTACCTTTCTTCTCAGAACCCAGCACTATTTATTCCTTCCAACCAAGTGTTACAAAAACAGTTTGCTTCAGCTGTAATTACTGTGCTCACAAGCCGTTGCTTGGACTGGGAAAATCTGAACCTGTGAATCTGCCCGGCAAAGCATACGGACTTAATAGTTAAAATGTTCCTGTCTCAAATGGGAATGTTTTGCTTAAAAAAGAGAATAAGGCTGGCAGAATTTCCACGTGAACGGGACCACCGCCTGGTTCTTCAGTGGAAAAGAAGCTGGTAAGAGTTGGGTCCCCAAAGTGAGGTGCCATATCAAGAGAAAGTCAAGAGGGACTGATGTCGGGGCACATCTCACTGTTGGAAAAAGAGCTGTGACTTGGGCCCTTCTCTGCAGTTCTGTTCTAGAATGCTGCAGCTTGGTCTGCTGTACCCGCACCACTAACTCAGGACAAACATGACCAAATGAATATGATGCAATCATATCCCTATTATTTTTCTTTATCCCCAATTTATTCAGGGAGCAGGAAAGATACTTAACAATCACTTAGCAGCCTTCTTTACAAAACGAGAGGATGAATACAGATAACGCTGGAAAAGATTATTGAGAGCAGAATATTGAATTATCTGCTGATGGGAGCTAGCGCATGAATAATGCATTCTCCACCCCTCAGGTATCCGCCCCTCCCGGGCCTCAGAGGCCAGGCCTCTGGGCTGAGTAAGGGCAGGAGGACTGCAGGCCCACAGGCTGACATCCTGGCCCTCCCCAGTCTTCAAACGGTGCGGAGCTTTCCATGGAACTTGCCATGCAGGAGCAGTTGCATGTCAACCTTTGTGCTTTTCTGCAGAGCATACTTAATTTCTGCATGGCTGTGGACAGTAATCAGTAATGAAGTCATTAAATGCAAGAGGGGTGGAGAGAGAACTGTCTTCCAACCTTCTCCATTAAATTCAGGTCCTTTGGCACATCTCTAATTAAGATCGGGAGGCTTGAGTTCCAATTGACAAAGCACTCCATCCCCATGATACACAGTCAAGAGCGCTTGAGGGCAGAGCTAATACAGTGAGCGGGTAATGGCTTGGATAATTCCAATAAAGATTTCTAGTTACGCTAGATTCCAGAGGTTAACCGGCACTACCCAGAGACAGGCCCCAGTTCTGGGTATGTGGCCAGGCCTCTCCCAGCCTTCACGGGACCATGGCTAGGAGATCTGCCTGGAATCTGAAGGCACCACCTGGGAATCCCTGCATTTGGGAATGCCTCCTCTCCCTCGGAGCTCCGAGACCTGCAGCATAAAATATTCCCAACTGGATTCACTCTGGGGAACAGTAAATAGACTCGTCATGTCTATGGAAAAACGGTGGCCAGGTAATTCCTGAGGGGGATTATATTGTTTTATTTTCCACTCATTTAGAAATTTGGAGAAAACATTTTGACATTTGCTGATTAACCCACTTTTTCCCTGAGGAACCAAGCTCGAGAGCATTAATTTTAGAATCGTATCTAAGAAACACATCTGATATATGAGTGGGGAAGTGGGGAGTGGCAAGGGAAAGGGCATGCAGTGTTTTGGCTGTTGCAGCTTCAAGAAAGCACTTCTAGGGCGCCTGGGTGGCTCAGTCGTTAAGTGTCTGCCTTCGGCTCAGGTCATGATCCCAGGGTCCTGGGATCCAGTCCCACATCGGGCTCCCTGCTTGGTGGGGAGCCCGCTTCTCCCTCTCCCACTCCCCCTGCTTGTGTTCCCTCTCTCACTGTCTCTCTCTGTCAAATAAATAAATAAAATCTTAAAAAAAAAGAATGCACTTCTACTTGGACGACCGGAGAGGCAAGGACCCAGCAGGTGTGGGGAGGGGGTGCTGTGGGGGGCAGGAAGGCTCCCCTCCAGGGGTTGCTCTCCAAGCCCAGCTTTGCCTCCATAGGTATCCTGCCTCCCAAGGCCAGCAAGCTGACTTACCTGCCCACCTGCAAGAGGTAGACACCTGCCCAGGTGGGAAATGAACTCATGGTGAAGACCAAATACTCAGGCTTGCTCTGTTAGTCCTCTTTCTTTCTTTTTTTTTAAATTTTATTATGTTATGTTAGCCTTTCAAAAGTCCACTAACCATGTAAGTCACAAAAAGCCTCCCGGGTTTTCATAAATTATCTGTCCATATGGTTTTCGGTGATGGCCAACATGAAAGTCATTTGCTTGTATTAAGTCTTGTGCTGCAGTGTGAATACGGGAGTGAGCCGCTGTATCTCTGCACTTTTGGATAATCGGACAGAACCCAGTAAAATTCCCATTTGAGCTGTAAACTGCAGTGAAGTCAAGTGGCCTTAAAAATCTCTGTTAAAGCATATTCCTGAATTCCACACAGCTTTGAGAGCCACATTATTTTCACTGGAGGGACTGCCATTAGTCAATTTTTTAAATGTGGAGTTTTAAAAGTTTACTTCACAAAAGACTTGTTATATTTCTACATCTGCTGACTGCTTTTAAGGAAGGTTATAAGAAAAAAAAATTAGCATTACCAGGCCCAGAAGTCTTCCTTTACTGATTAAGACAATTCAGTTGAATAGTCTGTGATGATTACAAATAATGAAAGCCATGCAGAGAGGTTTAGAGCCAAAGGTAAGAGCCTTCTCTAACCCACATGCCCAGCCCAGCCCCATCCCACCCCCATCCCCTGGGAGGCCCCAGGAAGCATCTGGTCTGCAAGTTTTTCAAGCGAAGTTGGAAAAGTTATACTTTTCTCATGAGAAAAGAAATGGCTTTAAAAGTAAGATATTTTAAAATTTAATAAAGTAACCAAGAAAGCAAGTAATAAAGCAAGAGAAAGGAAATCTTGATAAAATAATCCCAATAAACATGACCACAGCAGGAATTAATCTAAAGCCTACAAAGGAGGTGCAGAAGCTGCCACGTCCAGCCCCTCTCCAGCAAAGGCTAATGAATCCACACTCCAAGCAACAATAGATGATCGTTTCCACAAGAAGCACCGGTATGTTAAATAGAGAGTCAGATGAAAATCTTGTCACATGGGGAAAAAAGATTACAGAGATAGAAGAAAATGCAAAATGAAGAGGACATAAATAAAAATGGATTGGTGGGTGGTTCAGACGTTCCTGAAAACTGAGTTCTCTCTGCTTTCCACAGCTGCTGAATTTACAAGGACTCGTCTCCTTCTGGCATTATTTCCAAGAAGGCTCTGGGAGAACACCAGGTACATCCTCTGTCTAATGGCAGAAGTGGATGCCGCTGAGCCCCCCTGGAAGCCACCATTGTGCGCGAGGTTCCTCACTCCTGTGGGGCGGTAGAAATGAGGCCCGAGGGACCCAGGAAGGAAGCAGAGTCCAGGCCTTCAGCTGCCTCACCTCAGAGCTGCCCTACAACCTGGCAGCGGTCAGAAGGGACTTGGAGTCAGAAAGATTTGGGTTCAAATCCCAGCTACACCATAGAGTAGCTGCAAAATTCAGCATCACACTTAAACCCTATGACACTTGCTTTACACACACACACACACACACACACACACACACACACACATCACACCTAAACCCTATGACACTTGCTTTACACACACACACACACACACACACA
>NW_027398549.1:0-10916 GCF_003265705.2 Callorhinus ursinus | reverse complement strand
CCCGGGAACTTCGACGCAGTGCTCGGAGGACTGGTCTCCCATGCCCCTATGTGCTAACCCGCACACTCGGTTAGCTTGTGAGGGGTCAGTCCCCAGAGCCTGGCTCCAAAGCCCCACAGATTCGGGACACCCGAGCAATAGCGAGTGACTCAGGCTTCCACCGAGAAGGAAAATGCGCCGTTTGGTATTTGGGAAAGCATTCAGAGCAGGAGAACTCTGAATGCCCATCCCAAGGAATCCACAAATTTTTGCGCCCTCTTGGGCAAAACCTGAGCCTGACACTCAACCTGACCCACGCCCTCAAGACAAACTCCCATGGAAGCAGGCCATAGTGCTGGCACTTGGGCCTGCTGTGCCCCTAGGGCCTCACCCTTAGGCTCTCTAGCTTCTTAGGGCTCTGACCTCAGAGGCCTGGCTCTATCGCCACAGGAATTGGGGGCACCTGAGCAATACCAGAGGGTTCAGCCTGTCTCCCAGAAGGAAACCACACCATTGAGAAATAAGGGCAAAGTTTTCCGAGTAGAACTCTGCATGTACATCCCAGCGAAATGCCACAATCACTGGCCCCTTGCACACAAACCCTGAGACTGACATTCACCCTGACCCACGCCCGCCACTCAGATACCCCGCCCCCTCAAGCTTACCCCAACGTGGCCAGATCAGTGCTCCAATGACCCTAGGCACTAGGTCTATCCTTAGGTTGGCTTCTAAGTATCTGGATCCTGAAGCCTGCCTCCGAAGCCCCAGGGATGGCAATAAATGAGCAGCAGCAGAGAACTCACCTTGCCAAAAACAATTCAAACACACTACTTGCAACTCCCGTGAGGGCTCAGGACACCTCTGAATGCCCATCCCAACCAACACACAAATTTGGCGCCCTCTGGCGGCCCACCCTGAGCCGGACGTAACCTGAACCGTGCCCTCAAGACAAACCCCCCAGAGCAGGTTACAATGCTACACGTCAGCCCTGCCATACCCCTAGGCCCTAACCGTCACCCTAGAGGCCTCTGAGGGTCTTTCCGCAGGGGCTTGCTCAAAATCCCTAGGGATTTGGGACACCTGACCATTACTAGAGGACTCAGACTGCCACTAAAACCGAAAACGTGCCATTGGGAACTCCAGTAAGCATTCAGAACAGGAGATCTGTGCTGGTCCTTCCCAACAAAACCCAAGTTCAACGTGCCCACGCCACAATCCCTGAGCCTGACATTCCCCCCAACCCACAGCCTCAACTCAGACCCGGGAAAGCTCATCGCAGCGCCGGCACATCAGGCCTGTCATGCCCCTCAACCCTAAGGCTCACCCTAGCTTGGCTTCTGAGCGGTCTGTCTCCAGGGCCTGAATCAAAGCACGAAGGATTCGGGACACCCGAGCGGTATCAAGGGACTCAGGCTGCCACCCGGAAGGAAAGCGCACCACTGGCAACTCCGGAAAGCATTCACAGCAGGAGAACTCTGAATGCCCATCTCAGGAAAACTACACTTTCTTCGCCACCTGATGGCAAACCCTGAGCCTGACACTCAACCTGACCCACACCCTCAAGACAAACCCCCGGTAAGCAGGCCACAGTGCTTACACATCATGTCTTCGGTGCCTCCTAGGCCCTAACACTATCCGTGGCTGGCTTCTGAGGGCTCTGGCCCCAGAGGACTGGCTCTAAAGCCACAGGGATACGGGGCACCTTAGCAATACCAGAGGATTCACCCCGTCTCCCAGAAGGAACCTGCCCCATTGGGAACCTGCGGCAAAGGTTTCCCAGTAGAACTCTGTGTGTGCATCCCCGCGAAATGCCACTTTCAACGGCCCCCTGCCTGCAAACCCTTACCTGACTCTCACCTCCACCCACACCCCAACTCAGATCTCCTGCCCCCCAAACCATGCCCCAGCGTGGGCAGATCAGGACTGAAATGACCCTAGGCCGTAAGCCTATCCCTAGGTTATCTTCTGAGCTTCTGTCCCAAGAAGCCTGGCTTCAAAGCCCCAAGGGTGGCAATAGATAAGCAAAACCAGAGGACTCAGCTTGCCAAAAAGAATTCAAAAACACGACTTGGAACTCCGGAGAGCGTTCAGAACTCGAGAACTCTGAATGACCACCCCAGCCAACCCAAAATTTGGCGCCCTCTGGCGGCCAACCTGAGCCTGACACTCAACCTGACCCACGGCCTCAACTCACACCCAGGGAAGCGCCTGTCATGCCCCTAAGCCGAAAGCCTAACCCAAGGTTGGCTTCTGAGCGCTCTGTCCCCAGAGCCTGGCTCCAAAGCCCCAGGGATCTGGGACACCGAACCAGTGCCAGAGGACGCAGCCTGACACCACAAAGCAAAATGCTCCATTTGGCACTTCCGAAAGCACTGGGGAGGAGAACCCTGCATGCCGTGTCTCTGGACCCAAACCCCAAGCCTAGATTGGCTCCTGAGTACTCTGTTCCCGGAGGTGTCGCCCCAGAGCCCCAAAGGCAAGGGACACCTGAGAAATACCAGAGGACTGAGCTTGCCACCCACTGAGAAAGCCCACCGTTTGGAACTGGGGAAAGGATTCACAGCAGGAGATCACTGCATGCCCATCCCAGCGCACCCACCCTTTCAGCGGTCCCGCGGCCGAAAAGAAGAGCAAGACACTCACGCGGACCCACGCCTTCAACCCTCACCCCCTGGAAACTCGACGCAGTGCTGGGAGGTCAGGTCTCCCGTGCCCCTATGTATTACCTGGCACGCTCGGTTGGCTAGTGAGGGGTCAGTCCCCAGAGCTTGACTCCAAAACCCCACAAATTCGGGACACCCAAGCAATATTGAGTGACTCAGGCTGCCACCGAGAAGGAAAATGCGCCATTTGGTACTCGGGAAAGCATTCAGAGCAGGAGAACTCTAAATGCCCATCCCAGGAATCCACAGATTTTGCGCCCTCTAGCGGCAAACCCTGAGCCTGACACTCAACCTGACCCACGCCCCCAGACAAACTCCCAGGGACGCAGGCCATATTGCTGGAACGTTGGGCCTGCCGTACCCCTAGGACCTCATGCTCTCCCTCTCTGTCTCCTGAGGGCTCTGGCCCCAGAGGCCTGGCTCTAAAGGCACAGGGATTTGGGGCACCTGAGCAATACCGGAGCCTTAGCCTGTCTCCGAGAAGGAAACCACACCATTGGGAAATCGGGGCAAAGTTTTCCGAGGAGAACTCTGCATGCACATCGCCGTGAAATGCCACATTCAAAGGCCTCCGGCCCACAAACCCTGAGATTGACAGTCACCCTGACCCACGCCCCCCACTCAGATCCCCCGCCCCCACAAAGCTTCCCCAACGTGGCCATATCAGTGCTCCAATGACCTTAGGCCCTAGCTCTATCGCTAGGTTGGCTTCTAAGTTTCTGGATCCAGAAGCCTGGCTCCAAGGCCCCAGGGATGGCAATAAATGAGCAAACCAGTGGACTCAGCTTGCCAAAAACAATTCAAGCACATGACTTGTAACTCCCATGAGGGTTCAGAACAGGACAACTCTGAATGCCCATCCCAACCAACGCACAAATTTCGTGCCCTCTGGCGGCCCACCCTGAGCCTGACGCAACCTGACCCACGCCCTCAAGACAAGCAACCCAGAGCAGGTTCCAGTGCTTACAAGTCAGCCCTGCCGTGCCCCGAGGCGCTAACCGTCACCCTAGAGGCCTCTGAGGGTCTGTCCCCAGGGGCTTGACTCTAAAGCCCTAGGGATTTGGGACACCTGACCATTACCAGAGGACTCAGCCTGCCACTAAAACCGAAAACGTGCCATTGGGAACTCCAGTAAGCATTCAGAACAGGAGATCTCTGCTGGTCCATCCCAACGAAAGCCAAGTTCAACGTGCCCACGCCACAATCCCTGAGCCTGACACACCACCCTACCCACAGCCTCAAATCAGACCCCGGGAAGCTCAGCGCAGCGCCGGCACATCAGGCCTCTCATGTCCCTCGGCCCTAAGGCTCACCCTAGCTTGGCTTCTGAGCGGTCTGTCTCCAGGGCCTGGGTCCAAGGCACGAAGGATTCGGCACACCCGAGCAGTATCAAGGGACCCAGGCTGCCACCCGGAAGGAAACCCCACCACTGGCAACTCCGGAAAGCATTCAGAGTAGGAGAACTCTGAATGCCCATCTCGGCAAAACTACACTTTCTTCGGCCCCTGGCGGCAAACCATGAGCCTGACACTCAACCTGAACCACGCCCTCAAGTCAAACCACCGTCAAGCAGGCCTCAGGGCTTACACATCAGGGCTTCAATGCCTCCTAGACCCTAACACTATCCCTCACTGGCTTCTGAGGTCTCTGGCCCCAGAGGCCTGGCTCTAAAGCCACAGGGATACGGTGCACCTTTGCAATACCAGAGGATTCACCCCGTCTCCCAGAAGGAAACTGCCCCATTGAGAACCTGCGGCAAAGGATTCCCAGTAGAACGCTGCGTGTGCATCCCCGCGAAATGCCACTTTCAACGGCCCCCTGCCTGCAAACCCTGACCTGACTCTCACCCTCACCAACGCCCCACCTAGATCTCCTGCTCCACAATCTTGCCCCAACATGGGCAGATCAGGGCTGAAACGACCCTAGGCCGTAAGCCTATCCCTAGGTTAGCTTCTGAGCTTCTGTCCCAAGAACCTGCTTCAAAGCCCCAGGGATGGCAATAGCTAACAACACCAGAGGACTCAGCTTGGCAAAAGGAATTCAAAAACACGACTTGGAAATCCGGAGAGCGTTCAGAACTCGAGAACTCTGAATGCCCATCCCAGCCAAGGCACAAATTTGGCGTCCTCTGGTGGCCAACCCTGAGCCTGACACTCAACCTGACTCTCGGCCTCAACTCAGACCCAGGAAGCGCCTGTCATGCCCCTTAGCCATAAGCCTAACCCTAGGTTGTCACCTAGCGCTCGGTCGCCAGAGCCTGGCTCCAAAGCCGCAGGGATCTGGGACACCTAACCAGTGCCAGAGGAGTTAGCCTGCCACTAAAAAGGAAAACGTGCCATTGGGAACTCCGGTAAGCATTCCAAGCAGGAGAACTGTGCCCATCCATCCCAATGAACCCCAAGTTCAATATGCCCAGGCTGCAATCCCTGAGCCTGACATTCCGCCCTGACCTATGGCTTCAACTCTGACCCCAGGAGTCTCATCACAGCGCCGGCACATCAGCCTTCTCATGCCCCTAAGCCCTAAGCCTAACCCTAGGTTAGCTTCTGAGCGCTCTGTCCCTAGAGCCTGGCTCCAAAGCCCCAGGGCTTTGGGACACCTGACCAGGACCAGAAGATTCTGCCTGCCACTAAAAAGGAAAACGTGCCTTTGGGAAATCCGTTAAGCATTCGGAGCAGGAGAACTGTGCCGGTCCATCCAAATGAACCCCAATTTCAACGTGCCCAGTCCGCAATCCCTGAGCCTGATGATCCCCCAACCCACGGCCTCAACTCACAGGTCTGGAAGGTCATCACAGCGCTGGCATATCAGGCGTGTCTTGGCCCTAAGCCCAAAGACAAAACCTCGGTTGGCTTCTGAGTGGTCTCTCCTCAGAGCCTGGCTCCAAAGCCCCGAGGATTCGGGGGGCCCGAGCAGTATCAAGGGACTCAGGCTGCCACCTGGAAGGAAACCGCACCGCTGGCAACTCCAGAAAGCATTCAGAGAAGAACTCTGAATGCACATTCCAGCAAAACTACACTTTCTTCGGCCCTGGCGGCAATCCGTGAGCCGGACACGCAACCTGTGCCAAACCCTCAAGACAAACCCCCGGTAAGCAGTTCACAGTGCTTACACATCAGGTCTTCATTGCACCTAGGCCCTAACCCTATCCTCGCTGGATTCTGAGGGCTCTGGCCCCAGAGGCCTGGCTCTAAACCCACAGGCATAGGGGGCACCTTAGCAATATCTGAGGATTCACCCCGTCAACCAGAAGGAAACTGCACCATTGGGAACCTGCGGCAAAGTATTCCCAGTAGAACGCTGAGTGCGCATCCCAGCGAAATGCCACTTTCAACGGCCCCCTACTTGCAAACCCTGACCTGACTCTCACCCTTACCCACGCCCCAACTCAGATTCCCTGCCCCCCAGAGCTTGCCCCAGCATAGGCAGATCAGGGCTGAAATGACCTTAGGCTGTAAGCCTATCCCTAGCTTACGTTCTGCCCTTCAGTACCAAGAAGCCTGGCTTCAAAGCCCCAGGGATGGCAATAGCTAAGAATACCAGAGGAATCAGCTTGCCAAAAGGAATTCAAAACACGACTTGGAACTCCGGAGAGCATTCAGAACTCGAGAACTCTGAATTCCCATTCCAGCCACCGCACAAATTTGGCGTCCTCTGGCTGCCAAACCTGAGCCTGACACTCAACCTGACTCACGGCCTCAACTCAGACCCAGGGAAGCACCTGTCATGCCCTTAAGCCATAAACCGAACCCTAGGGTGGCTCCTAGCATTCTGTCACCACAGCCTGGCTCCAAAGCCCCATGGATCTGGGACACCTAACCAGTGCCAGAAGACTCAGCCTGCCACTAAAAAAGAAAACGTGCCGTTGGGAATTCCTGTAAGCATTCCGAGGAGGAAAACTGTGCCCATCCAGCACAACGAACCCCAAGTTCAATATGCCTAGGCTGCAATCCCTGAGCCTGACATTCTGCCCTGACCCATGGCTTCAACTCTGACCCCAGGAGTCTCATCACAGCGCCAGCACATCAGCCTTCTCATGCCCCTAAGCCCTAAGCCTAACCCTAGGTTGGCTTCTGTGCGCTCTGTCCCTAGAGCCTGGCTCCAAAGCCCCAGGGCTTTGGGACACCTGACCAGGACCAGAAGATTCTGCCTGCCACTAAAAAGGAAAACGTGCCATTGAGAATTCCGTTAACCATTCAGAGCAGGAGAACTGTGCCGGTCCATCCCAACGAACCCCAAGTTCAACGTGCCCAGTCTGCAATCCCTGAGTCTGACGCTCCCCCAACCCACGGCCTCAACTCACACCTCGGGAAGCTCATCACAGCGCTGGCACATCAGGCGTCTCTTGGCCCTAAGCCCAAAGACAAAACCTAGGTTGGCTTCTGAGTGGTCTGTCCCCAGAGCCTGGCTCCAAGGCCCCAAGGATTCAGGAGGCCCGAGCAGTATGAAGGGACTCAGGCTGCCACGCAGAAGGAAACCACGCCACTGGGACTCTGGAAAACATTCATAGCAGAACTCTGAACGCCCATCCAGCAAAACTACACTTTCCCCGCCCCCTCGCGGCAAACCCTGAGCCTGACACTCAACCTGACCCCCACCCTCAAGACATACAGCCCATCCCAAGCTCGCCAGAGTTCCCACAGCCCAGGAGTGCCATGCTCCTGAGCCATAACACTATCCCTCACTTGGCTTCGGGAAGCTCTCTCCCTAGCTCCCTGGCTCCAAGCCCCAGGGATTTGGGCCACCTGAACAATACCAGAGAACTCAGCCTGACACCACAAAGCAAAATGCGGCATTTGGCCCTTCGGAAAGCACTGGGAGGAGAACCCTGCATGCCGTGTCCCTGGGCCCTAACCCCAAGCCTAGATTGGCTCATGAGGGCTTTGTTCCCGGAGGTCTCGCCCCAGAGCCCCAAAGGCAAGGGACACCTGAAAATACCAGAGTACTGAGCTGGCCACCAAGTGGAAACCCGACAGTTTGGAACTCGGGAAAGGATTCACAACAGGAGAACGCTGCATGCCCATCCCAGTGCACCAACCTTTTCCACGGTCCCGCGGCCGAAAAGGAGAGCAGGACACTCACGCGTACCCACGCCTTCAACCCTCACCCCCAAGAACCTCGACGCAGTGCTGGGAGGTCAAGTCTCCCGTGCCCCTATGTGCTAACCCTCACCCTCGGTTGGCTTGTGAGGGGTCAGTCCCCAGAGCCTGGCTCCAAAGCCCCACAGATTTGGGACACCCGAGCAATATGGAGCGACTCAGGCTGCCACCGAAAAGGAAAATGCGGCATTTGGAACTCCGGACAGCATTCAGAGCAGGAGAACTCTGAATGCCCATCCTAAGGAATGCACAGATTTTGCACCCTATGGCCGAAAACCCCGAGCCTGACACTCAACCTGATCCACGCTCTCAATAGAAACCCCCGATGCTGCCACGTCGGGCCTGCCGTGCCCCTAGTCCCCAGCCCTATCCCTCTCGGCCTTCTGAGGTCTCAGGCCCCAGAGGCCTGGCTCTAAAGCCACAGGGTTCGGGGGCACCTGAGCAATACCAGAAGATTCAGCCTGTCTCCCAGAAACGAACTGCACCATTGGGAACTCAGGGCAAAGCTTTCTGAGTAGGAGAACTCTGGGTGCCTATCCCAGTGAAATGCCACTTTCAACACCACCTACCCGCAAACCCTAAGCTTCACACTGACCCTAATCCCACACCCCCACCTCAGTTCGCCCACCACCCGAAGTTTGCCCCAGTGTGGGCAGATTATGAATGAAATGACCCTAGGCCGTAAGTCTATCCCTAGGTTGGCTTCTGAGTTTCTGTCCCCAGAAGCCTGGCTCCAATGCCCCAGGGATAGCAATACCTGACATCAGACGTCTCAGCTTGCCGAAAAGAATTTTAACACACTACTTGCAACTCCGGAGAGCGTTCCGAACACGAGAACTCTGAATGCCCATCCCGACCAAAGCACAAATTTGGCGCCCTCTGGCGGCCAACCATGATCCTGACACTCACCCTGAACCACGCCCTCTTGACAAACCGCACCAAGCAGGCTACAGTGCTTGCACGTCAGGCCTGCCGTGCCCCCAGATCCTAACCGTCACCCTACGGAGCCATCTGAGGGAACTCTCTGCGAAGTCTGGCTCCAGCAAGACCAGAAGACACAGCCTGTCACCCAGAAGGAAAACACACCATTTGGAACTCAGGAAAGTGTTCAGAGCAGGAGTACACCGCATGCACATTAAAGCACACCTGCACTTTCATTGGCCCCCTTGCCACATACCATGAGCTTCACACTCACCCTGACACATGGCCTCAAATCAGACCCCCGG
This sequence comes from Callorhinus ursinus, assembly GCF_003265705.2. NCBI lineage: Eukaryota > Metazoa > Chordata > Mammalia > Carnivora > Otariidae > Callorhinus > Callorhinus ursinus. The sequence goes on along the minus strand of NW_027398549.1, from coordinate 1,949 downwards.
GAAGCTAGCCATAGTGCCCGTAGATTCAGCCTGCCAAACCCCTAAGGCCCTACCATAACCTAGGTTTGCTTCTCAGGAGTCAGTCCTCAGAGGCCTGTTTCCAAAGCCCCAGGAATTGGGACCACCTGAGAAGTACCAGAAGACTCAGCCTACACCCAGAAGGAAACCTCACAGTTTGGACTCCAGAAAGCATATCGGGCAAGAGAAACCTGCGTGTCCACCCCATCAATCTCCCACATTCAGTGGTCGGGCCTAAAATCCTGGGCCTGGCACTCACCCTGACCCATACCCACAACTCAGCTCCCCGGGAAGCTCACCACAGTGTTGGTAGATCTGGTCTGGCACACACATAAGCCCTAACCTTATCCTTATTTTGGCTTGTGATGGGTCTGCCCCCAGAGGCCTTCCTCTAAACTCCAGGGATTGGCCAACTGAGTAATACCAAAGGACTCAGACTGACACACAGAAGGAAACCTCGCCATTGGGAACTCCGGATGCCCATCCTAGCGAACCCCCACTTTCAGCGGCCCTCTGGCCAAAATCCCTGGCATGACATTTATCCTGATTCACGCCCTCAACTCAGTCCCCTGGAAAGCCTCCCACAGTGCTAGCAGATCGGGCCTGTCATGCCCGTAGTCCCGATCCCTAACCCTGGCTTGGGCTCTGATGGGTTTTTCCCCAGAGTCTTGGCTACAAATCTCTGGGCATTGGGGACACCTCAATAATAGGAGAGAACTCAGGCTGCCACGGAGAAGGATCCTGCATCATTTGGAACTACAGAAAGGTCTCTGACCTGGAGAAATCTGCACGCCTATCCCAGCCAATCCCCACATTCCGCTGGACCTCAACAAGAACACTTGACAGTTCAATATGCATTTATGATAAAAACTCTAAACCATCTGGGTAGAGAAGGAACATACCTCAAGAGAACAAAGTTCATATGTGAAAAGCTCACAGCTGAAATCATACCCAAGGGTGAAAAGCTGAAAACATTTCCACTAAGATCAAAAACAAGACAAGGGGGCCAGAGTAAGATGGCGGAGGAGTAGGAGACCTAGATTTCGTCTGGTCTCAGGAATTCAGCTGAATAGGGATCAAACCATTCTGAACACCTACGAACTCAACAGGAGATCAAAGAGGAGAGTAGCAACAACTTTCTGAACAGAGAAGCGACCACTTACTGGAAGGTAGGACGTGCGGAGAAGTGAATCCGAGGTGATATTCGGGAGGATAGACGGCGGGGAAGGGGCCTCCGCCGGCCGCTTCTGGCAAGTGCTAGAGACGCAGAGCACAAAATCGGAACAGTTAGAAGTTGGCTCCGCTGAGGGACGACGCTGCAGTGGCTAAGCAGGGGGTGGAATCCTGCCGGGACAGTGTGGTCTCAGGACCCTTGGGGTCACAGAAAGACTGGGGAAGCCTGAGTGCGCCAGAGCTCCCAGATATCGGAGCGGGGAAGCCGGCTGCAGAGACGGAGACGAGGCGCGGGCTCTCAGCTCGAGGTGGCCATAAACTGTGATCCGCAGCCCAGTCGGGCCACTGCTCCTCCAGCAGGGATCCAACAAGCGGCAGATCCGGGGAGACTCCCCTTCCTTCCCGGGGAGGAGCGGCGCGGGAACGCACCGCAGGTATCTCCTGGGTTTGGAGATTCCACACGGGGTCGGGTGCCAGAGATAGCAACGCTCGGTCACAGGCCGGGTGAGCAAAGAGAGCGGCCGGAGACCGGGGACAAGGGAGTGACTGCTTTTCTCTGTGAGCGCACTGAGGAGCTGGGCCCCGAGTTCTCAGCTCCTCCGAGTGGAGATTGGGAGGCCACCATTTTTTGCCCTGGTCCTCCAAGGCTATAAGGAGAGCTTGCAGGGAACAAAAGCTCCTGAGATCAAACCCGAGCAGCTTGCTTAGCCTGGACCGACAAGGGCGGGGCAATTCAGCCTACGGCAAAGACATTTGGA
>NW_027398548.1:607-10921 GCF_003265705.2 Callorhinus ursinus | reverse complement strand
AGGGTGGCAGGAGGGGTCTCAGGAGGGGCTTCCTAGATCCTGTGCCCCGAAGAAAAATGTGACAGTGCCTACAGGACACTATCTATCTTGTATCATGAGCACTGGGACTGTGGATCCCATCCATCTCCTTGTGCATTAGTGTTGTATTCCCTGCTCTCTCCACCACGGCTGTGATGAACACTCCTGAAAACACATCTGTGAAAAACCGAGCCAGAGTTTCCGGGGGTGGGTCCAAGGCTGAACATAGTAGGTGATGGGTGCACCTGTGGCCTGGTATGGGTGCTGCTCAGTGTTCTCCCAGACAGGGGTGCCTGTCACCCTTTTTCCAGGGTACCTGCTGGGGATCTCCCCTTCTTCACGTTCTCCCCAGGGCTGCCTGTCCCCAGACCAGACACCTGCCAGTCTGAGGGTAACCAGCACTACCTCCATAGGGTTTCCTATGCCAGAGTCCTTCCCCGGGAGCTCCCGCATCTCTGACTCCCCACGTGCCTGTCTTTCCCCCTTGGATTTGCATGCGTTTGGTGTCCCTGTGGAACCCAGGGACTTGGTGTATTATTTGGACCAGAGGCATGGGAAACCTTTCTCTGGCCTTGGGTTGTGAGCAATGGTTTGCCCTTTGTGGTGTGTCTTCCAGGTTTCTGCATTTCCCTGGTTTCTGTGTGGGTCACAGGAGGAACCAGCCCTGTCCTGTCTGGGGTCAGGCTGTGGTGTCCCAGCAGGACCAGGGGGCTCGGCCCCGAGATTGTGCCCATAATTCCTAAAGTGGCCTCTATGATTACATCTGATGTGTAATCCATTGGGGATTTCGATATCAAATAAGGGAAATTTAATGACAAAAATACACAGAAGAAAACAAGTCCCATTTGAAAATAGGAGGGCAGACAAAAAGGCCCTTATTGCGTGATTCCACTTACATAAACATCAGGAATCGGTAAAGGAACAGAGAGAGAAAGCAGCTTAGGGGTTGCCGGGGTCTGGGCTGGAGGAGAAACGGGCAGGTAGGGCTTCTGGTTCGGGGACTCCTTTGGGGAATGAAATATTCTACAGCAATATTCTGGGGTGTGGTGGCCCAGTGTTGGGCCTGTACTTAATGCTCATGAAGTGTTCAATTGAAAATAAGTAATTTTATTTAAAACAAATAATAAACAGTATTTAGGACATGGAAGGATAAAATAACAGTTAATATGTACCAGAGAGAAAGAACACAGGGGGCGGTGATGAAACATGCGGGCGGGGTCTCGGGTTCGGGCGATGGAACTAAGGGTTATTGTACAAGGAGCTCTCCCTGCAGGGCTGTGGGCTCTGGATGTGGCTGTGGGAGCCCTGCAGGAGCAGGAGTAGGGGCAGGGCTCAGGATAGGGGCAGGAAAGGGGCAGGGACAGAGGTAAGAGCAGGGGCAGGGGCAAGGGGAGGGACAGAGTCAACAGTAGTGGCAAGTGCAGGATCCAAGGCAGGAGTAGGGAGTGGATCTGGGTCAGGGGCAGGAACGGGACCACTGGCGGGGGCAGGGCAAGGGGCAGCGGCTCTGGCAGGAGTACGGACAGGGGTAGGAGCAAGGGTAGGATCTGGGTCAGGGACAGTGTCTCTGGCAGGGGAGGAGCAGGAACAGGGGCAGGGGCAGGGGCACAAGCAGGGGCAGAGGCCGGGGTAAGGGAAGGGGCAGGAGCAGGGTCAGGATCTGGGTCCGAGGCAGGGGAAGGGGCTGGTGTGGGGGAAGGGGGAGTGGCAGGAACTCTAGCAGGGACAGCGGCTTGGGCCAGAGCAGGTTCCATTTCTTCCTGCACAGCGCCAGGCTCTCCGTGGGCAGGTGCGGGGTCACCTGCCGGCTCCTGGTCTCCTCCTGAAGTCACTGCAGGCACTACCTGTTCCTCCAGAGCCGGCTCTAGCTCCTCAGGTGGGGGAGCAGCTGTGAAAGGAGAAAAGCTCACCCGCATGCTTACTCTCCATTGGCTTTTGCAGAGACAGAGCCCAGCCCAGGGCCTCCCAGAGAAGCCAAACCCGGGAAGGAACCCTCACGGGGACGTCTCGCCAACTGTAGTCTACCCACTTGGTGCCCTCTGCCCAGTCGTTTCTCCTGGCCCCACACCAGCATTTGGTGGGGCCGCACTGACCCGTCCCCACACACCAAAAACACCCAGCCCCAGCCTTCTCACCCTCGGCCTTGGCCTCCATGGTCTCCGGCTCCTGGACCACTGTCCGGTGAACAACCAACAACCACCTGGGACAGTGGTCCGGGCGGTGTCGGAGGGCTTGCCTGGCAATCCCCAGCAGCTGTTTCTCGGGATGCCTGTGGGGTCAAACCTCTGTCAGGGAGGAGGGCATGTCCGCCAGCTGCCTCTCCATGACCTCCATGGCCTTCTGCAAAGACAGGGACCAGTAGCCGGCCCCGAGGCATCACAGACCTGCCCGGCCATCCACACTGTCCTCCTGCCCAGTCCCCTGCTGCTCCCAGATCAGACACACACCTGTGCGTGCACAGCCCTGCACCCGGGATGCAGTGACCCATCCCTGCAGGTCTATCGGGATAAACCTTGGGCAGAAGGGGCAGCGCCCACATACCCCATCCCACACAGCCGGCCTTGACCTTGAACATGACCTGCCCACTGGGTATCTGACTCTCATCAGCCTGCTCCTGCTCAGGGTGGCCCCACCCCCATGACCCCTATTTACCCACACACTCAGACATGCACGCACACACTCACACACAGACACACACACACACACACCCATCCACACACGTGCACACACACACACTCACACACAGACACAGACACACACACAGGGAGGGCATCTGGGGCTACACAGTTCAGATCAGAGCAAGTGGGGCTGGGTGGCCGGCTCTGGGTCTCCTGGTGTTATCTTTCTGTGCTTCCAGCCAAATGTCCAGAAGCGGTGGGGAGCCCTGACATGAAATCCACAGCGGGGAACCGCGTCTGCAGGGCACGCTTTCTTCTGTCTGCAGCCTCCGGACTTCGGCAGGCACCATGTAAACATCTTAGTTTGAGGCTCTCCAATGAAATGAGTTGGGCAGGGGGCTGTCTGTGGAATGTGGGTGCCTGGTTACTGGGGTTCCAAATTCTGTTGGGCTCTCTTGTCAAGGAAGTGAGGTCACCACTGCCTGGGGTCCCCTTACCCAACTTCCTCCTCACACAAGAGCCCCCCGAGGGCCCCACTCCCCCATTGCTCAAGGCTCACCCTCCCCGCCTGCCACATCCATACAGTGACACCCACACAGCCCACCCACAGCCCCCGGGGAGGCCTGGGTGCAGCCGGTGTCCCCACTGTGAGGGCACAGAGCTAGGTTCTGACCGGGCTCCTGCGCGTGCCCAGGGCTGTGACCCTGGACAGACCCCGTGCCTCTCAGGGCCTCCCCAGGCTGCCCATCTGCACATCGGGGTATTCTGGCTTCTACTTCTAGGGACGCCATCAGGGGTAGGACCTCTACACATGTTCCATACCTGCCTTCACAGGAGGCTGGTGCATACTTGGCATTTCAAGGATGAGCCAGGAGCTGGGCTTGGCATGGAACACAGCACAGAAGGGCTTGGGTCTGCTCTGGGGTCCAGGCAAAGCCACCCCCCTCCTGCCTGTGTCCCAGCCCCCGTGGGAATGTAGTAATGAACTGATTCTGACCTTGTCCTCTCACAACAGAGACTTCCAGAGGCTCCCATTAGGGTTAGGCTCATGTCCCAGGGCCTCATCTGTACCCGTGTGCTGGGCAGTCCCCACAGTGGCCCCTGGCACCTCTGAATCCTGGTCACACATCCCGGTGGAAACCCCCTCTCCAGGGTGAATGGCCTGTGTGATGGCGCTCTCTGGAATGGAATGTCACAAAATGCCGGGATGTAATTTCCAAGCCGGTGGAGGAAAGTCTATGATTCCTCCTGGTTCCCTCTGTCCTGTGTTCATTCTCTGTCTCCTTCTCTGTTTCTGTCTGTGTCTCTCACAGGAGCAGGATCTGTGGGTTCCATGGGCGATGTAAGAAACCTCAGAAGCCTCCCTTGTCCCCATTTCCCTCTCTGGTCCTGGTGCTCCATTCCTTCCTAAGCCTCCTCACCCTGACCAGAGGAGTGATTCTGGATCCTCTTCCACATGGGGAACCTGAGACTGCAACAAGGAGGGCCCTGACCTTGGTCTCCAGACTGGTGGCCCAGTGCTCTGCCACGTTCTGCGTACCCAGGTCCTCAGCTCCCCAAGCCCCAGTCTGTCCTCTGCTCAGAAGGACCTTGAGGCAGTACAAAGCATTTCCCCAGCACTGGGAGCACAGTGGGTCAGGGATGGAGATCCAAGGCCAACAGGCTCTTCTACAAGCCTGTGGCACCCTTGGGACACTGCATCTCTGCAGCCCAAGTGACAGAAAAATAAGCTGAGACCTTTTGTGCTGTAGCCTCTCTGGACTTGGGGGTGGGTATCTCTTCCTACTCCCAAGTGCCCAGGGTGGTGGTGGACACCGGAACCCAGACCCTGTCTTCTCCCGGAGCCCTGGCAAAACCCTGGGCCCCTTGGGGACCCCTGACCATCAGCCTGGCCTGTCTCACCTCCCCATGCTCTGGATCTGGGTCCTTGCCAGGAGTCTTGATGCCCTGTCCCATGGCCCAGCTATCTCCCACCTCTCTTCTTTCCCCCTCTTGTCACCCACCTCCCACCCCGGGTGTCCTCCCCTTCTGACCCCCAGCTGGGCAGTCAGAGTTGTGTGGGAGGGGGTGTGCAGGTGCGCATGCCTCTACATGCCTTTGGATGCCAAGGTCATGTCCCCACATGGGACATGGTAGGTAGCTATCCCCGAGGATCTGAGGGGCTCTCAGCCCCAAAGCGACCCTCATGGGAGGGTTGGGGCTGGCCTAGGACTGGAGAGCAGCCCTGCTCCTTGGGCTCTGCACCCCTCATTTGTCTTTGGCCAGTCCCTGCCTCTCTTGACCCCGGTTCCCACCTGTCCCTGTGGGTTGGACATGGAAACGCTTGAACGTGGCCGCTCCTCCAGGGGTAGGTGGGGGACAGGTGCACCAGGCACACAGGCCTCCCCACCGAGAGGGCCAGCCAAGTGTGTCATGCCCAGGTGTGCAAAGGGGACCTGCACAGAGCACCTATACTGTGAACCAGCCTTGCGGCAGATGTACATGAGATCCATGGCTCTGCACCTGATTGGTCCCCCACATTCCCTCACCAGAGCCGACTGCTCTTTGGCCCCAAAGTCCGCTGGGCCCCGCAACCAGCCCACCCAGGGCGGCAGGCCTTAGGGTGAAAGGCCAGGTGGATAGGACATCTGGGGACGCACAGGTCATTGAATACCCCCCACCCAGCTGGCCTGGAAAGCAGACTCCCTCTCAGGGACCAGCTAAGTGCAGGGCTGGGCCACAGGAACTGGAGGCATCAGTGGAGGCCGACTCAGGACAGGGGAGATCCGTCCACCCCATCCCCTTCTACTCTCCTCCTTCTGCTTTGTCTTCCTGGCAGGACCCAGGCCAGAGTTCCAGCCTGTCCCTGGCTGCAGCCTCGGCTGGAGTCAGAGGGGCGGGATGGAGGCCCGGGAGGAGGGGCCCACCAGCAGGATGCCCAAGTGTGAAGGGGGTCGTTAGTGTAATGAGGGACCCCGTGGGCATTCAGGGATTTCAGCCCTTTTTAGACATGAGCAGTGACGCCAGGACTCGGCCCCTGCCCCATCCTTCACTCTCCACAAGGCCCTTCATCCGCCTCAGCCCAGTCCTTGTCCACAGCCAGTCCTCCCTCCGGCCCCAGGAAATCCAGGGGCTCCGGGGGCTGCAAAATCATTACAAGCTGGAACCGAGTCATCCCTATGGGGCCTGGTTCTGTGTCCTGCAGCCCCACTTTGAGGAGAGGTGAGGCCAGGCATGAGCGGGAGAGGGCAGACCAGGGGCCATGGCTCCCTGGTCAGTGAAGACCCTGTTGTGTGCTGGCCCCTAAGGCACCCAGATTCCAGCTTCTGGTCAGGCTCTGGGAGGGAGACCAGAGTGTGTCTCCTGCTAGCTCAGACATGTCACTCTCTCCTGTAGCTACAGCCTGTCCCAAAACTGGACTCCTCCTCCTCGTCAGCCAGCTCAACTTCAGTGTCAAGAACAGGCCATCATGAAGGGCAGGGGCCAGTGCGTGGCTGGTCAGGTAGGGGAGGGCTCACTTTCAACTCAGGGAGTCTCTGACTGGTCTAGCAGGGGCTCTGGAGGGCTGGTTTTCCAGCTTCTCTGCTGACGAGCTCTGCGACTGGAGCCATTTACCTGCCCTCTCTGGGCCTCGTTCTCCTCCTCTGTGCAATGGGGTGATGCTGAATGATCCCTCCACTGGCGGGAACATGCGGAGTGCTGGTGATCGATGTAAACTGGCCACACAGCCTGGACTTTCCTTTGGTAGCCCAAGGGCACGTAATAGGGGAGGAGACTGCCCCCAAACAGTACATTGAAATTCTGCTGCTGTTAGAACCTGAGCATTGGGGTTTGGTTATTTCACTTGCTGGGCTGACGAGACACACTTGCTCTCCATGACGGCTCCTCAGATGAAGAGTTCTTGCAGGTCCCGGGCATACTGCACCTGGGGAGGGGAGAGGGGCAAGTCCCCTCCCTGGCTCCTGCAGGAGACCTGTCCTCCCAAAGACAGGATGGTTTCAGGTCGTGATCCTGGGCTAGGGTTGGAGACAATCCCTCACTACTCCTGACTCTGGGGCTGAGTGGGTCTTTTTCAGGCATAGCAACACCCACTGAAGCCTGGGGCTTCAGAAAGAACACATTCCTGGACCCAGTCCTTCCCCAGGAGGGTGTCTGCCTTCCCCAGCTCCAGAGGAAGAGGGATATCCTCTGCTTCTTTGGGCGTCGGTCCTCTGACCCAGGAGCAAGCACTGAAAAGTTTCTAGTCCTCCTCTGGAAGTGCACCAGCACTGAGTGGGCCAGTCAGTATCCACACACGAAGACGGACAACGTGCTAAGGGAGTGCGGGAAGTGATCCTGTGCAAATGGCCTGTGGGTCGGTGGGGCTGGCTGCTTCAGTGCCCTCCAGTGGTCCCCCTTTCCCTCGATGGGAATCCTCCTGGAGTCTCCTCTCTGCCCTTGGCGCTCCCTTCCTGCTGGTTTCAGGACCAAGGGACTCCAACTTAGCATTGAGCCCCATGTCCTCAGGGGGATGGTGGTAATGGTCCGTTATGATCGTCTTGGAGGGCCCTTCAGATTCCTTCTCCCCCAGGCACAGGTGCGGTGGCAAGAAGCCACAGAGCCATCCCCCAATTTCAGCATTATGCCCCATGTTCCCCAGGGATGGTGGTAATGGTCCGTTGTGATCGTCTGGGAGGGCCGTCCAGGTTCCTGCTCCCCCCAGGCACAGGTTTGGTGGCAAGTAGCCCCAGAGAAGTCCTCCAACTTCAGCATTGTGTCCCATGTCCTCAGGGATGGTGGTAATGGTCCATCAGGATCACCTGGGAGGGTCCTCCAGGTTCCTGCTTCCCCAGGCACAGGTGCGGTGGCAAAAAGCTCCGTGGCGTCCCTCAAATTCAGCATTGTGCCCCCAGGAATGCTGGTAATGGGCTGTCAGGGTGGTACAGGAGGATCCTCCAGGTGGGGGCCTGGAGGCTGGAGAAAACCAGACCCCACTCAAGTTGCATGAGGAAGAGATGAGTTGAGGTGATCATTCGGAAGAGTAATTTTGCTTTTCCAAAAATGTCAAAGTCATTGGTCTACTTTAGAATGAAGATAATGACTACTTAAAAAACAAGTGTGTGTTTCCCCTTCTCCCAGAAACCGAAGCAGGTTTGCAGGCCATAGGACGGAGGTGCCTTCTCATCCCAACCTGACAGCACTTCTCTGCTCTGGCTCCAGGAGCCTCAATGTTTTGAACATCAGCATGTGAGTCAGTGATGCAGCTTGTCACAGGAAGTCAGCATTCAGAGAAAGCAGCAGGCACATTTGGCACAGTGTCATCTTCATGTCAGGACTGGAGGTGAAACTTCTCGTGAAGCACAAACCTCCTGGGCTTTCCTGTTCCCTCTAGTTGAGCCAAGAAGGAAAACTTCAGTAACTGTCAGCATTCTCCATTTGGTGCAGGAGTTACTTCATTTCCCTGCAGGTAAAAGATTGCAGGGGATCCCATTTTCTCTATTCACTTATTGCTTACAAAATATATTCTGATCATCTGTTTCCTAGAAGTAACCTTTATTAGAAAGGGAAGGTGAAATTTACTCTTTGTGTGTTTTTAACATATCTTTGTTACTTCATCTAACAGTGTTTATTCATTTGGGCCTAGGATATGGTTGAATGGCCAGCATCTAGGGTTAATTGGCTTTTTGTCATCACATACAGACTTGGATGATGTCTTGTCATATTTCAAAGGTGATGTTTCATAATTGATTAGTGTTTTCATCAGAAGAGTTACAATTAGGGTCGAGGGAAAAATCAAAATTATTCAAAGCAGACTTTTATTGTTTAAAAGATGAGCTTGCCTTTCTAGTTTTTCTAAATGTGTCATTTAGATATTTTGACATGCTGATTTTCTCTGTAGTTTCTTTGGTGGTGGAGTCAGAAAGAGAGTCTTTGAGAATTCTGGATGCTGGTGGCATCAAGGGGCTTGGCGTCAGGAGCACTGGGTTGAGTTCTGGAACTGCTTGCCTGACCCTAAGTGAGTCAGGTTATCCCACTGAGGTTCCATTGACTCCTTATGAAATTGCTGGAAACTAACATCTATGGCAAAGCTTTTTCCACAGAACCCATTTTGTCTAATGAAGAGCAATTAAAAATGAGGTGATTAGGGCTGTATTATTCTGTGAATAATAGTTTTAAACCACCCCCGTCATAGGATATGGTGTTTTATTGTACAAGGAGACCTCAGAAGGCTGCACTGAAAGAATCAGGTCTCAGAGCATGTCCATGTTCCATTGATACGTTCCTTACAGTTTGCCCAGTTAGGAAGGTAAGTGGAGAGAAATACGACAGATGGGGAAAGTAGTGAACCATTCATTAGGTAGCCTTCCACCTTTCTCATGAATGCCTTGGATCAGTGTCATTTTTGAAGAAGAGGGGGAGTCCTGGAGCTGTGCAGCAGATGGGGGAGTTCCAGGTCTGGGTAAAGCTGACAGGGATCTCAGAAGAGAGCTGAGTGCATTGAGCAGGGGGGTGTGGGCAGGGTGAGCTCCAGGGGTGGCTGTGGCTTTCCCGGGTGAGAGTTGTGACAGGTAAGGGCCGTGAGGAGGTTCCTGGCTGAGGACGGGTGAGGTCCAGGTGGAGAGCTGGCCGAACACCTTCTGTGCCACCAGCCTCACCCAACATACACGACGTCGTCCTCTGTCCCTGTCACGCCAGTTCAGACGTCTCAGAGTTGCCAGGCCAAGACGTTTGTTTGAGCTTCTTTGTGTGTGTGAAGTTTCAAAACTTTGATTATGGAAATGACGGGTCTTCGGAACATCTGTTACTCTTTTATTTCCTGCTCTACTTTCAATCACCAGAGAGAATCATACCTGCTAGTGGAAGGTGCTATCTGTGTGTTTTTATGTCCCGATTTATTTAAACAGTGGGAAAATAATCTTCCGAAATATTATGAGAACCCTTAGTGAGTGTTCATGTTTTCCTCTTCCATGAGCCACATTCCAATATTAGAAATTATGTTTTAAAGTAAAAGACAGCCTCTGTCTTTTACAGAGCTGTAACAGGTTGCCGTGCCCTTTGTGAGAGGGACACATGGAGGAGTGTAGGTCCTTTAGGAGTTTGGGGAGTGGTGCATCGTGCTCCCAAAGGAAATCGAGCCCCCTCTTAGCCTTCCCTGAGGGGGCTGCTTACCTGGTGGCCCATCCTGGGCTCTGGAAGCTTGACCTGATGAGTCACTTGAAACTTGAGCTGGGGGAATTTATGAAGAAAACGGAAGGAATCCTGGAGGGTGCCTGCATCCTTTGTACTCGGACAACTCCATGTAGCAAAGGAACTCATCACCAATGAGGCGTGCCGGGATCACTGAGGGAAAGGGCTTTGCTTTGTGGGATGAAGTAGTGTCTTCATCCTTATCTGGACCAGAGCCATGTTGTGTGGCCATGCAGATCCAGACCCTTAGGTGACCATGTTATTATTATTATTATTTTAAGAAATCAATGTAGACATTGACTTCGAGATACAAATATTGAAAGCAAAAACACAAGGTCAAATATATATATGATTGAACTCGTGGCCTCTCTCATTAGTATGGGTAATGTAGGCCTGCCCGTATGAGAAAGACCAAAGAATTATATTTCGATTAGAAGTGTGCTGAGCACACGTAGTGTTTTATTCTGTCATTTGCCTTATTTCGTGGGAGGGAAAATGGAGTGGTGACTGGAACTTGGTTTCTGATTTTAAG
>NW_027398548.1:0-507 GCF_003265705.2 Callorhinus ursinus | reverse complement strand
TGTGCTGTGCACACGTAGTGTTTTATTCTGTCATTTGCCTTATTTCGCGGGAGGGAAAATGGAGTGGTGACTGGGACTTGGTTTCTGATTTTAAGGAATGGGAGACAAGTGAATTGTAAGAGCAGTGTTGATGCTGACATGGTGCTCAATGCCCAGTGAGCGAAGGTTTGAAGCTCGGACTTGGAAGCCTTGGTGTTCAGCGAGGATGTTGTCCAAGTTTTCAGCACATCGATTCACTTGGCTGGTGTGCCTAATCGGGCTAGTTTCTGCCTTTCTAAGGCAGTTTGAAACTGGCTTGAAACCCTAGGTTATTTGTGGAGTGGTCTGTTTGGGACACCGGTGTGGGCCAGTGTAGACACCACCCAGGGAATTCCAGAGCTAATGGTGAGCACATTTGTGAGGCTGGAGTTTCCTTCTCAGTGAGAAGCATTGAGCTGGAGTGGAAAGAAGTCGCTGGGTCTTATGACTCACTGTGTGAGCAGGTCTGAGCGTGGCAGGGTAGTCGGA
>NW_027398547.1:0-10937 GCF_003265705.2 Callorhinus ursinus | reverse complement strand
TATCTATCTATCTATCTATCTATCTATCTATCTATCTATCTATCTATCTACATACTACCAAAACTGAAACAGGAAGAAATAGAAAACTTAGACTGATAACCAGCAAAGAAATTGAATCAGTAATTTAAAAACTCCCAACTAACAAAAGTCCAGGGGCCAGATGGCTTCACAGGGGAATTCCACCAAACATTTAAAGAAAAGTTAATACCTATTCTTCTCAAACTGTTCCAAAAAATAGAAGTGGAAGGAAAACTTCCAAACTCATTCTAGGAGGCCAGCCATGCTAATTCCAAAACCAAAGACTCCACTAAAAGAGCTATAGGCTAATATCCCTGATGAACATGGATGCATAAATCCTCAACAAAATGCTAGCAAACTAAATGCAACAATACATTAAAAGAATCATTCACCACAACTGAATGGGATTTCTTCCTGGGCTGAAAGGGTGGTCCAATATCCCCAAATCAACCAATGTGATGCATCACATTAACAAAAGAAAGGAAAAGATCACTGCAATAGCTGCAGAAAAAGCATGTGACAGAGTACAAGATCCATTCATGATTAAAACCCTCAACAAAGTGGGTTTAGAAGGAGCACACCTCAACATAACAAAGGCCATATATGAAAAACCCATAGCTAATATCACCCTCAATGGGGAAAAACTGAGAGCTTTTCCTTTACGGTCAGGAACAAGACAGGGATGCCCACTCTCATCACTGTTATTAACATAGTACTAGAAGTCCTAGCCACAGCAATCAGACAACAGAAAGAAATAAAAGGCATCCAAATCAGCAAGGAAGAAGTGAAACTTTCACTATATCAGATGACATGATCTCTCTATAGAAAACCCAAAGACTCCACCAAAAAACTGCTAGAACTGATACACAAATTCAGTAATGTCTCAGGATACAAAATCAATGTACAGAAATCTGTTGTCCTTCCATACACCACTAATGAGGCAGCAGAAAGAGAAATCAAGAAATTGATCTGATTCACAATTACACCAGAAACAGTAAGATACCTAGGAATAAACCTAACCAAAGAGGTGAAAGACGTATACTCTGAGAAGTATACAACACTGATGAAAGAAATTGCAGATGACACAAAGAAATGGGAAAACATTCCATGCTCATGGATTGGAAGAACAAATATTGTTAAAATGTCTATACTACCCATCTACACATTTAATGCAATCCCTATCAAAGTACCATCAGTATTTTTCACAGAGCTAGAACAAACGGTCCTAAAATTTGTATGGAACCACAAAAGACCCTGAACAGCAAAAGCAAACTTGAAAAAAAGCAAAGCAAAGCTGGAGGTATCACAATTCCAGACTTCGAGTTATATTACAAAACTATAGTGATCAAGACAGTATGGTACTCTCCCAGGGCCAGCAAGAAGAAGAGCTGGGTCCCACATCAGGTGAAGGAGATGGTCTTCACCAGCATCTAGGGGATCCCACTGGAGGTGTAACAGATGTCCAGCACCGAGAGGCTGCAGAGGAAGAAGTACATGGCAGGTGCAGTCACGTGTCCAGTTCGATTAGCTCAAGCATCCATTGATTGATAAATGGATAAAGAAGATGTGGTATATATACACATTAGAATATTACTCAACCATCAAAAAGAATGAAATCTTGTCATTTGCAATGGTGTGGATGGAGCAAGAGAGTATTATGCTAAGTGCAATAAGTCAGTCAGAGAGAAACAGATACCATATGCTTTCACTTATATGTGGCACTTAAGAAATGAAACAAATGAACATGGGTGGGGGGAAGAGAGGCAAACCAAGAAACAGACTCTTAACTATAGAGAACAAACTGAGGGTTACTGGAGGGGAGGTGGATGGGGTTAAATGGGTGATGGGTATTAAGGAGGGCACTTTTTGTGATGAGCACTGGGTATTGTATGTACGTGATGAATCACTAAATTCTACACCTGAAACTGATATTACACTCTATATTAACTAACTGGAATATAAATAAAAGCCTGGAGAAAACAAAACAAAACAAAACAAAGCAAATAAATAGTATGGCTCTTAATTACTCTCTGTTCTCCTCTTCCTTTGCTCCTTCATATTAGCCCTTTGCTCCTTTTCTTTTCCCAGATATGCTCTTCTCTCAGTAACTCTGTGGATACTATGTTACTGTAATACTCTTCCCCTAAATATCCACATGACTAGCCCTCTTGATTCCTTCAAGTCTTTACTCAGAAGAACCTATCTCAGCTAATCCTTCTCTGACTGTCCTATTGAGGATCTCACCCCCAACCCCACACTTCCTATCTACATTCTGGATCTATTTCTTAACACACTATATATTGACTTGTTAGTGGTCTGTCTCCCTCAACTAGGACAAGAATGTTTACTTACTTTTCATTACTGTACCTCTAATATTTAAACGAGTGCCTTTCACTCAGATTTATAACACATTTTTTAATAAATGATGGTGCTTCAGATACTTTAGTAGTAAGATTTATGTTTTGAATTCTTTTTTTTAAAGATTTTATTTATTTATTTATTTATTTATTTATTTATTTATTTATTTGAGAGAGAGGCAGAGATAGCGAAAGAGAGCACATGAGTGGGGAGGAGAGGGAGAAGCAGGCTACCCAGTGAGCAGGGAGCCTGACACAGGGCTCGATTCCAGGACCCTGGGATCATGACCTGAGCTGAAGGCAGATGCTTAATGGACTGAGCCACCCAGGCGCCCCTATGTTTTGGAATTCTTATTTGTAAGAAGTGCAAAAGTCTTTGGGAATTGATGCATACCTTGTCTCATGATTTCTTTTAGACCACTGACTGGAATTTTGAGTCATCTGCCTGGGACTCCATGTGAAGTGAACTCTTCCAAAAAACTATTCCATGACATGGGCCACATTATCCCTGTCTTCTAATCATCCAAATTAAACACTTCCTACTTCACACGATTCAGTGTTTTTTTTATGCTCTTGCTATTAGAATATAGGGTCTTGGAATGTCCTAAGAAAGGGTACTGGAGTTCTAAAAGGTATATTATAAATTTAATATGCATGTAAAATTCTTAGTTTTGTAGTTTATTATTATATGATTGCTTTTTAAAATTTTTTTCCTTCTCTCTCTCTTCCATTGTAGAAGTTCTATTTCATAATGGGCTACTGATCAGACCTGTTATTCTAATGGTGGAATCCCAAAGGAAAACATGTTTCAGATGTAAAGTATTCCCCTCAGATTCCCTGGCGGTCATGGAAAGCAGGAGAAATTCTTGATGTATGAAGTCACTGTCACCATTGTCAAAGCACTGTAGTGTGAGAAATGAACCGCAAATAAAATCAAAGGGTATTTCTTCCAAAGCATTGAATATTAGTGCACAAACAACAATTTTTTCATTAAAGTACAGAATATATCAGATGAAAACTTAGTGTTTAAATGTCCAGAGAACACATCTCAGCCTAAGTGCTAGAGGTGGCAAATTTTTGACACACCAGTAAACAACAATATATGAGAAATTAAAGACTCTCCATTGAACTACTGAAACTTAATTTATTTTTTGAAATACGAAATTCTGTATAGATCCAATTTAACTTCCATAGCAAATGGCACCATAAATGCAGTGCTTCTGTCCTTGCTTTAAACAATTAATTTTAAGGTATGCGTTTTTTTTCTTTAAGGGCTTTTTAAGCCTAAATTAATTCACCAAAAGCCTCAGTAAAGTAATATTAAAGTTGAACTGAAATCCACAAGAGCAAGACAATCTGGAGGTAAGTTGAAATTCTTTTCTTGCTCTTCAGCCTTAAATCAGACTGCTGTGTTAAGGTATTGTAATGATCTAAGACAGTGTGTCATCTTTCATGCCAGGCAGCATATGTTACAATTCCCGAATTAGAGAACAGCTATTCCCCCAAATTATTATTTTAACTACACAGTTATTCTCAGTTTAGATTTAGGTCAGGCACCAAAAGTGACTCTATAATCTTGGGAATGAATATCATAACCCTCAGCTCAAAGTATAATCATCAAAGCTTCACATCCAGGATTGCATTATAGGATACATAGAAAATTAAAAAAAGATTTTGATTATTGCTTAATATGAGGATATGAATGTGTTTATCTTTGTAAATAACACTTCTATACAAGTGGCTCAAATGTGGCAAAACAGCCACAGACAGTCCCAATATAAGTTGCAAAATCAAACATTCAGGCTTGAAAAGTCTTTTTCTTAAGTTGTTTTCAAGCTTCATCCTTTTTTCTGCAATAACTAAAGCAAAGCCACAGTAGCTGCAGCCATTTGCATCTAAGGAAGAGATGTTTTGCTTTGGTGATATAGTTAATGAGTCTAAAAATATTCAGTATAATAATTCTGTCAAAGCCCCCACAGTCTCCTCAATGAGTGGGAGCCTGCAGGATTCCAATGGGGAGCCAAGTAATGAGCTCTCCCACACCGTCCAGGCGAAATATACTCGGGCCTCTATGGTTCCACATCATTAGCAACATGAAACAAAGACACATGCTTGACTTTAATAAGAGACTAAAGTTGCTGGCTTACTAGTGTGTTACTGCATGTAAACTCTGTTTCAGTATTTCAAAACAGCTCCTTGCAAAGAGAAAGCAGGGAGGGCTTTGGCAAACAGAGTTAGGTTTAATTTAATGTGGCAAATGATTGAGCAGAATGGAAAAAAAAAAGGACACAGGAAGTGATGAGTTTCTGACACTAAGTCTCCCGGGCTCACTGCAGACTCAGTCTCGCTGTTGGAGATAACGGTTACAGTGGGCTGCAGTCATAGGGCTATAGGCATATGTGACTGAGTTTTAGTTGATATTCTTGCAAGACAGGAAGTGAACAAGCTTATTTCCCACTGGGAAAGGTTCAGACATGATTAACTTGGGCATGACCAAATAGGTCAATAATATGACAATGAATTTCTAGCACAATAATTAAGTGGGAAAATTTGTGTGATTTGTTCTTCTTGTTCTGCACATACCAAGAATGCATTAGCATGGATTCATTTGGTTTCTTTCATTAGGTGAAATCACATAGCTACAATTTAAAGTAGTGATGGTTCAACTTGAATATTTAAAAGTTATTTCTGCAAAACAACATTAAATTATTTTTCTTTTCCTTTATTTTTAGCATAGGCTTTTGCATGCCAGCAATGACGAAGTAATCTGAAATCTATCTACACATGCATACTAATTGCTCCAAGAGTGATATTCCTATCCAATATCAGGTCTTACTGATATCAGGCACCAAACTAAAGGAAGAATTATTGCAGAGAATGAAATAGGTAAAAATAAATGCTTCACCTTGGGATAATAGAGTTCAATATATTTTATACTTCTCTGATTTCTGTCAGTTATTAAAATATTTCAACTTTTCTTCAAATAAAAAGTTCATATATATAATCTCCAAATTTTAGGATTGGAAAGGAACTCAGAAATCATAAAATCTTCTATTCCATTCCACGCAGTGCTTCATTCTACAGTAAAAAACTTTCTTAATATTACCAGTTAAAAAAAGATAGTACCCATCTTCTGATTTTAATAATTTAACACTGGGACCTAAGTGTAGGGAGTTTTCATTGTCTTCTTTTAAACTTCATCTTTTTTATTTTTTCTATGATCAAGATAATCATCCTTTTTCTGCCATTTGATCTCATCTCACTATTTTCCCCATAATAATGTAAACTATGTATTTTATAGGTATGCTTTTAGCAAATAGAAGATAAAAATGACAGAGCTCAGCAGCAGCCCGATGGGAATATCAAGGAAGACATTAAACCATTCATCAGTTGTCTTGGTTGTGGTTATGGGCAACTACCTTGTCCATGAGGATGTCATGAAATACTTTTATATTTTGCAAAAATCAACATATGCTTTAAATGATAGGTAGCCAATCTGGAATACTTTTTTTCCTGAGGTTTAGTTTCATTTCCACTGAGCTTTAGTTTCTTCTCCTTTTGGAAAATGAGACTCATTTTCTGACTTCAGTTTTCTGACATTTCTTCCACCTGCTTCACAGCTTCTCATCAGTAATTGACATTGGTTCCTTGATCAAATGGACACATTCTTTCAGGACTCAGAAATACTTTCCTGATATGGGCCTAGAAGTCTTTTCATGAGATTTGGGCTCTCTCATTACAATTTAGTTTACCTTTTCCAGGTTTATGATTAATCTTTTCTTGGTGAATGAGATGGAAGCAAAAGTTAATTTGTTTTTAATTCTATTTTTCTTTAGCTTGGTGCTTTCAAAGTTTTTGGATCATATGATTCATCACTTCATTATTTAAAATAAATTCTGTTTTATTACAAAATAGCTGTTTTGGCACATATAATCTTACAACTGAAGGATATAGTTGGTTTTTACACTACATTTTAAATTATAATATGTATGTAAGTTACCAGATGAATCTGCCTGTAACTAAAAAATTAACATCATTTGATCCTCCATCAGTGTGAAAACAAGAGTTTGAACCTTGAAAGAGACAACCAGACTCTAGAAATATAGAAACAGATAATCTAAGACAAGCTGTATCACTTAAGTATCAATACTGCACTTTCCCAAGAAAAATCCAGGGACGACTACTCATATGCATGCAAAGATCTTGCCAATGATATAGCCACTCCTATTTACAGATGCTTATCTATATCAAGGTCACATTATATAAAGGAGCAGAATTTATTTATTTATTTATTTATTTATAAAAGATTTTATTTATTTGACACAGAGAGAGAGAGAGTGCATGAGTGAGCATGAGCAGGGGGGAGGAGCAAGGAGAGAGGGAGAAGCAGACTCCCTGTTGAGCAGGGAGCCTGATGCAGGGCTCCATCCCAGGACTCCAGGATCATGACCTGAGCCAAAGGCAGACACTTAACTGACTGAGCCACTCTGGTGCCCAGGAGCAGAATTTATTTTTAAAAATTCATGTTTATGGAGATGCAGCTCTTCATTGGTGGAATAAGGACCTCTAAAAATATGCTTCTCTGTGAAATCAAGATTTGTCAAAAATCAACTCTACAGAGCTCCGAAAGCTAACTAAATCTTGCAACAATCTGAGGAGTATCCATTCAAGGAAAATGGAAGAATTTCTGAAAGAACATCAAGCTTTTTGGCATTTCAACTTGCTCTGTTCCTATTCTATCTGTAGCTCCTCACAAACCTGGTAAACCAACAGTCTTGAAATCACAGTAACTGTGAGAATCAGTTATTATCCGACACTGAAAGCAATAGAATGAGTTTGAAGCACCAAAAAGTGCCATCCCCAGAGAACTGTCACCTGTCGGGCAACTCCCTGGAAAACTCCCACATTGAGGGCTTTCTTTATTTGACATGACTCATAGTTTAATCAGTGTGAAAAAGCCTATTTCTAGCACATTTGTCTAAAATAACCAGTGGAAATTGTTTAATATCATAGTTGTCTGAGGTGATGATACTTGCTGAGGCTAAAAGAGGCTGACCAAAAAACTTAAGAGTGAAAAAGTAGGAAATTAGGTATCTTTGGAGGGTCTTTGAAAATTTAGAATATAGTACTGAGAATCTATAAGGTCACACCTATGTGAAGAGCTGTGCACATACCCAGAGACATGACAAGTCTCCAGTATCTTAACTCTGTCTTCCACTGAGGCTCTACAAAAGCAGAAAGTAAAGGTAAGGAAGAGCTGTAAACTGCCAGATTGCCCAACACACACACAGAGTCCCTTGGCAATTATTGGTTCATTGGTTCAAGTCAGTTAAAGAAATCTCTGTCAAATCATTAGAGGACCACTAACTGAGCAGAGGCTTCAATGGCTGTACATGACAAAGAATATAGACTTTACAGAATTAATCCAGGAAAATCACAAAATAAACAGCAGCAGCAACAACAACAATAAATAGCAACAACAAACTCTGGGGAGGGTGAATTTGATACTCAAAATTGTTGCATTATATTACTTAAAATATCAAGTTCTCAACAAAAAATTACAAGATATGGCATGAAACAGTAAAGTATGGCCCATAAGGAAAGAAGCAGTCAAAAGAAAAAAAATAAAGGAAATCCCAGATATTGGATTTCCTACACAAAATTTTAAAATCAGGTATTATAAGGGTGTTTGAAGAACTAAAAGAAACCATATTTGAAGAATTAAAGGAATATATGAGAATGATGTGAGACCAAATAGATACTATCAATAAAGAGATAGAAAATATTTTAAAAATAGAAATTCTGGAGCTGAAAAGAACAATAACTGAAATTATAAAAAATCACTAGAGGGGCTCAGCCACAGAGTTGAAGTGGCAGAAGAAAGAACTGAGTAAACTTAAAGATATGTCAATTCAGATTATCCAGTCTGAAAAACAGAAAGAGAAGAATGAAGAAAAATGAACCAAACCTCAGACACTGGTAGGAAACCACAAAGCATACCAACAGATGTATAATAGGAGCCACAGAATGAGAGGAGAGCAAAAAATAGGCAGAAATAAAAAAATTCCAGACTTTGAGGGATAATAATCTGTACATCCAAGCCTTGCAAAAATCCAAGCAGGATACACTCAGATATCCATGCCTAGACACATCATACTTAAACTTTTGAAAGACAAAGAGAATTTGAAAAAAGTAAGAAAAATAACTCATTACACACAAGGGATCCTCAAAAGCACTAACAGCTGACTTATCATCAGAAACCATGGAGGCCGGGAAGATGACATATTCAAAGTGGTGAAAGAAGACTGTCAACCAAGAATTCTATATCCAGAAAAGCTATTCTTCAAAAAATGAGGAATTTAAAGTCCCCTACTATTATTGTATTATCAATTAGTTTATGTTTGTTATTAATTGTTTTATATATTTGGGTGCTCCCATGTTGGGTGCATAAATATTTACAATTGTTATATCTTCTTGGATTGTCTCCTTTATGGCTAGATATTGCCATTCTTTGTCCCTTTTTACAGTCTTTGTTTTAAAGTCTGGTCTGTCCGAATAAGTATTGCTACTCTGGCTTTCTTTTGACATCATTTTGTGTGATAAATGTTTCTCCACCCCTCACGTTTTTTTAGAGAGCAGGGCAGGGGCAGAGGGAGAGGGAGAGAGAGAATCTTAAGCCCTAGTGCAAGGCTTGATCTCACACCCCTGAGATCATGACCTGAGCTGAAATCAAGATTTGGATACTTAACTGAGTGAGCCACTGAGGCACCGTTCCACCCCATCACTATCAATCTGTAGGTGTCTTTAGGTATAAAAACAGTATGAAGTTTCCTCAGAAAGTTGAAAATAGAGCTACCCTATGACCCAGCAATTGCACTACTGGGTATTTACCCTAAAGATACAAATGTAGGGATCCAAAGGGGCATGTGCACCCCAGTGTTTATACAAGCAATGTCCACAATAGTCAAACTATGTAAAGAGCCTAGATGTCCATTGACAGATGAATGAATAAAGAAGATGTGGTGTATACATACAATGGAATATTATGCAGCCATGGCAAGAAATCTTGCCATTTGCAACCATGTGGATGGAACTAGATGGTATTATGCTAAGCAAAATAAGTCAACCAGAGAAAGACAATTATCATAGGATCTCACTGATATTTGGAACTTGAGAAAAAACGCAAAATATCATAGGGGAAGAGAGGGAAAAATGAAGCAAGACAAAACCAGAGAGGGAGACAAACCATAAGAGACTCTTAACCTCAGGAAACAAATTGAGAGTTGCTAGAGTAGAGGGGGTGGGAGGGATTGTGTGGCTGGGTGATGGACATTGGCGAGGGTGTGTGTTGTGGTGAGCACTGTGAATTGTGTAAGACTGATGAATCACAGACCTGTACCTCTG
This sequence comes from Callorhinus ursinus, assembly GCF_003265705.2. Classification (NCBI taxonomy): domain Eukaryota; kingdom Metazoa; phylum Chordata; class Mammalia; order Carnivora; family Otariidae; genus Callorhinus; species Callorhinus ursinus. The sequence continues at coordinate 1,158 of NW_027398547.1, read as the reverse complement.
AAACAAATAATACATTATGTTAATAAAAAAATGGAAAAAAATAAAAATAAAATGTGGGGGACTTTAGCACCCCACTTACATCAATGGACATAGCATCTAAATAGAAAATAAACAAGGAAACAATGGCTTTTAATAACACAGTGGACCAGGTAGATATAACAGATATATTCAGAACATTCCATCCTAAATTAGCAGGATATACATTCTTTTCAAGTGCACATGGAACATTCTCCAGAATAAATCACATATTAGGTCACAAAACAGACCTCAATAAATACAAAAACAATGAAATCATACCATGCATGTTTTCTTTTTTTTTAAAGATTTTTTATTTATTTGACAGAGAGACACAGAGAGAGAGGGAACACGAGCAGGGGGAGGGGGAGAGGGAGAAGCAGGCCTCCCGCCGAGCAGGGAGCCCAATGCGGGGCTCGATCCCAGGACCCTGGCATCGTGACCTGAGCCAAAGGCAGACGCTTAACCATCTGAGCCACCCAGGCGCCCCTTCCATGCATGTTTTCTGACCACACAAGGAAAAATTTGGAAAGACCACAAATAAGTGGAAGATAAACAACATGCTACTAAACAATGAAGGGGTCAATCAGGAAATCAAAGAAGAAATAAAAAAAAATACATGGAGACAAATGAAAATGAAAACATCATGGGCCAAAACCTTTGGGATGCAGCAAAACTGGTCTTAAGAAGAAGTATATAGCAATACAGGCCTACCTCAAGAATCAAGAAAGATCTCAAATAAACAAGCTAACCTTACACCTAAAGGAGTAGAAAAAAGAATAACAAATGAAGCCTACAGCCAGTGGAAGGAAGGAAATAATAAATATTAGAGCAGAAATAAGTGATATAGAAACTAAAAAATATAGAACAGATCAACAAAACCAGGAGCTAGTTCTTTGAAAAAATTAAGGAAATTGATAAACCTCTAGCCAGGCTTATCAAAAAGAAAAGAGAAGGACCCAAATAAATAAAACCACAATGAGAGAAGAGAAATAACAACCAACACCACAGAAATACAAACAATTAGAATATTGTAAAAAACTATATGCCAACAAATTGGACAACCTGGAAGAAATGGATAAATTCTAAGAAATATCTATCTATCTATCTATCTATCTATCTATCTATCTATCTATCTATCTA
>NW_027398546.1:0-10939 GCF_003265705.2 Callorhinus ursinus | reverse complement strand
TATCTATCTATCTATCTATCTATCTATCTATCTATCTATCTATCTATCTACATACTACCAAAACTGAAACAGGAAGAAATAGAAAACTTAGACTGATAACCAGCAAAGAAATTGAATCAGTAATTTAAAAACTCCCAACTAACAAAAGTCCAGGGGCCAGATGGCTTCACAGGGGAATTCCACCAAACATTTAAAGAAAAGTTAATACCTATTCTTCTCAAACTGTTCCAAAAAATAGAAGTGGAAGGAAAACTTCCAAACTCATTCTAGGAGGCCAGCCATGCTAATTCCAAAACCAAAGACTCCACTAAAAGAGCTATAGGCTAATATCCCTGATGAACATGGATGCATAAATCCTCAACAAAATGCTAGCAAACTAAATGCAACAATACATTAAAAGAATCATTCACCACAACTGAATGGGATTTCTTCCTGGGCTGAAAGGGTGGTCCAATATCCCCAAATCAACCAATGTGATGCATCACATTAACAAAAGAAAGGAAAAGATCACTGCAATAGCTGCAGAAAAAGCATGTGACAGAGTACAAGATCCATTCATGATTAAAACCCTCAACAAAGTGGGTTTAGAAGGAGCACACCTCAACATAACAAAGGCCATATATGAAAAACCCATAGCTAATATCACCCTCAATGGGGAAAAACTGAGAGCTTTTCCTTTACGGTCAGGAACAAGACAGGGATGCCCACTCTCATCACTGTTATTAACATAGTACTAGAAGTCCTAGCCACAGCAATCAGACAACAGAAAGAAATAAAAGGCATCCAAATCAGCAAGGAAGAAGTGAAACTTTCACTATATCAGATGACATGATCTCTCTATAGAAAACCCAAAAGACTCCACCAAAAAACTGCTAGAACTGATACACAAATTCAGTAATGTCTCAGGATACAAAATCAATGTACAGAAATCTGTTGTCCTTCCATACACCACTAATGAGGCAGCAGAAAGAGAAATCAAGAAATTGATCTGATTCACAATTACACCAGAAACAGTAAGATACCTAGGAATAAACCTAAACCAAAGAGGTGAAAGACGTATACTCTGAGAAGTATACAACACTGATGAAAGAAATTGCAGATGACACAAAGAAATGGGAAAACATTCCATGCTCATGGATTGGAAGAACAAATATTGTTAAAATGTCTATACTACCCATCTACACATTTAATGCAATCCCTATCAAAGTACCATCAGTATTTTTCACAGAGCTAGAACAAACGGTCCTAAAATTTGTATGGAACCACAAAAGACCCTGAACAGCAAAAGCAAACTTGAAAAAAAGCAAAGCAAAGCTGGAGGTATCACAATTCCAGACTTCGAGTTATATTACAAAACTATAGTGATCAAGACAGTATGGTACTCTCCCAGGGCCAGCAAGAAGAAGAGCTGGGTCCCACATCAGGTGAAGGAGATGGTCTTCACCAGCATCTAGGGGATCCCACTGGAGGTGTAACAGATGTCCAGCACCGAGAGGCTGCAGAGGAAGAAGTACATGGCAGGTGCAGTCACGTGTCCAGTTCGATTAGCTCAAGCATCCATTGATTGATAAATGGATAAAGAAGATGTGGTATATATACACATTAGAATATTACTCAACCATCAAAAAGAATGAAATCTTGTCATTTGCAATGGTGTGGATGGAGCAAGAGAGTATTATGCTAAGTGCAATAAGTCAGTCAGAGAGAAACAGATACCATATGCTTTCACTTATATGTGGCACTTAAGAAATGAAACAAATGAACATGGGTGGGGGGAAGAGAGGCAAACCAAGAAACAGACTCTTAACTATAGAGAACAAACTGAGGGTTACTGGAGGGGAGGTGGATGGGGTTAAATGGGTGATGGGTATTAAGGAGGGCACTTTTTGTGATGAGCACTGGGTATTGTATGTACGTGATGAATCACTAAATTCTACACCTGAAACTGATATTACACTCTATATTAACTAACTGGAATATAAATAAAAGCCTGGAGAAAACAAAACAAAACAAAACAAAGCAAATAAATAGTATGGCTCTTAATTACTCTCTGTTCTCCTCTTCCTTTGCTCCTTCATATTAGCCCTTTGCTCCTTTTCTTTTCCCAGATATGCTCTTCTCTCAGTAACTCTGTGGATACTATGTTACTGTAATACTCTTCCCCTAAATATCCACATGACTAGCCCTCTTGATTCCTTCAAGTCTTTACTCAGAAGAACCTATCTCAGCTAATCCTTCTCTGACTGTCCTATTGAGGATCTCACCCCCAACCCCACACTTCCTATCTACATTCTGGATCTATTTCTTAACACACTATATATTGACTTGTTAGTGGTCTGTCTCCCTCAACTAGGACAAGAATGTTTACTTACTTTTCATTACTGTACCTCTAATATTTAAACGAGTGCCTTTCACTCAGATTTATAACACATTTTTTAATAAATGATGGTGCTTCAGATACTTTAGTAGTAAGATTTATGTTTTGAATTCTTTTTTTTAAAGATTTTATTTATTTATTTATTTATTTATTTATTTATTTATTTATTTGAGAGAGAGGCAGAGATAGCGAAAGAGAGCACATGAGTGGGGAGGAGAGGGAGAAGCAGGCTACCCAGTGAGCAGGGAGCCTGACACAGGGCTCGATTCCAGGACCCTGGGATCATGACCTGAGCTGAAGGCAGATGCTTAATGGACTGAGCCACCCAGGCGCCCCTATGTTTTGGAATTCTTATTTGTAAGAAGTGCAAAAGTCTTTGGGAATTGATGCATACCTTGTCTCATGATTTCTTTTAGACCACTGACTGGAATTTTGAGTCATCTGCCTGGGACTCCATGTGAAGTGAACTCTTCCAAAAAACTATTCCATGACATGGGCCACATTATCCCTGTCTTCTAATCATCCAAATTAAACACTTCCTACTTCACACGATTCAGTGTTTTTTTTATGCTCTTGCTATTAGAATATAGGGTCTTGGAATGTCCTAAGAAAGGGTACTGGAGTTCTAAAAGGTATATTATAAATTTAATATGCATGTAAAATTCTTAGTTTTGTAGTTTATTATTATATGATTGCTTTTTAAAATTTTTTTCCTTCTCTCTCTCTTCCATTGTAGAAGTTCTATTTCATAATGGGCTACTGATCAGACCTGTTATTCTAATGGTGGAATCCCAAAGGAAAACATGTTTCAGATGTAAAGTATTCCCCTCAGATTCCCTGGCGGTCATGGAAAGCAGGAGAAATTCTTGATGTATGAAGTCACTGTCACCATTGTCAAAGCACTGTAGTGTGAGAAATGAACCGCAAATAAAATCAAAGGGTATTTCTTCCAAAGCATTGAATATTAGTGCACAAACAACAATTTTTTCATTAAAGTACAGAATATATCAGATGAAAACTTAGTGTTTAAATGTCCAGAGAACACATCTCAGCCTAAGTGCTAGAGGTGGCAAATTTTTGACACACCAGTAAACAACAATATATGAGAAATTAAAGACTCTCCATTGAACTACTGAAACTTAATTTATTTTTTGAAATACGAAATTCTGTATAGATCCAATTTAACTTCCATAGCAAATGGCACCATAAATGCAGTGCTTCTGTCCTTGCTTTAAACAATTAATTTTAAGGTATGCGTTTTTTTTCTTTAAGGGCTTTTTAAGCCTAAATTAATTCACCAAAAGCCTCAGTAAAGTAATATTAAAGTTGAACTGAAATCCACAAGAGCAAGACAATCTGGAGGTAAGTTGAAATTCTTTTCTTGCTCTTCAGCCTTAAATCAGACTGCTGTGTTAAGGTATTGTAATGATCTAAGACAGTGTGTCATCTTTCATGCCAGGCAGCATATGTTACAATTCCCGAATTAGAGAACAGCTATTCCCCCAAATTATTATTTTAACTACACAGTTATTCTCAGTTTAGATTTAGGTCAGGCACCAAAAGTGACTCTATAATCTTGGGAATGAATATCATAACCCTCAGCTCAAAGTATAATCATCAAAGCTTCACATCCAGGATTGCATTATAGGATACATAGAAAATTAAAAAAAGATTTTGATTATTGCTTAATATGAGGATATGAATGTGTTTATCTTTGTAAATAACACTTCTATACAAGTGGCTCAAATGTGGCAAAACAGCCACAGACAGTCCCAATATAAGTTGCAAAATCAAACATTCAGGCTTGAAAAGTCTTTTTCTTAAGTTGTTTTCAAGCTTCATCCTTTTTTCTGCAATAACTAAAGCAAAGCCACAGTAGCTGCAGCCATTTGCATCTAAGGAAGAGATGTTTTGCTTTGGTGATATAGTTAATGAGTCTAAAAATATTCAGTATAATAATTCTGTCAAAGCCCCCACAGTCTCCTCAATGAGTGGGAGCCTGCAGGATTCCAATGGGGAGCCAAGTAATGAGCTCTCCCACACCGTCCAGGCGAAATATACTCGGGCCTCTATGGTTCCACATCATTAGCAACATGAAACAAAGACACATGCTTGACTTTAATAAGAGACTAAAGTTGCTGGCTTACTAGTGTGTTACTGCATGTAAACTCTGTTTCAGTATTTCAAAACAGCTCCTTGCAAAGAGAAAGCAGGGAGGGCTTTGGCAAACAGAGTTAGGTTTAATTTAATGTGGCAAATGATTGAGCAGAATGGAAAAAAAAAAGGACACAGGAAGTGATGAGTTTCTGACACTAAGTCTCCCGGGCTCACTGCAGACTCAGTCTCGCTGTTGGAGATAACGGTTACAGTGGGCTGCAGTCATAGGGCTATAGGCATATGTGACTGAGTTTTAGTTGATATTCTTGCAAGACAGGAAGTGAACAAGCTTATTTCCCACTGGGAAAGGTTCAGACATGATTAACTTGGGCATGACCAAATAGGTCAATAATATGACAATGAATTTCTAGCACAATAATTAAGTGGGAAAATTTGTGTGATTTGTTCTTCTTGTTCTGCACATACCAAGAATGCATTAGCATGGATTCATTTGGTTTCTTTCATTAGGTGAAATCACATAGCTACAATTTAAAGTAGTGATGGTTCAACTTGAATATTTAAAAGTTATTTCTGCAAAACAACATTAAATTATTTTTCTTTTCCTTTATTTTTAGCATAGGCTTTTGCATGCCAGCAATGACGAAGTAATCTGAAATCTATCTACACATGCATACTAATTGCTCCAAGAGTGATATTCCTATCCAATATCAGGTCTTACTGATATCAGGCACCAAACTAAAGGAAGAATTATTGCAGAGAATGAAATAGGTAAAAATAAATGCTTCACCTTGGGATAATAGAGTTCAATATATTTTATACTTCTCTGATTTCTGTCAGTTATTAAAATATTTCAACTTTTCTTCAAATAAAAAGTTCATATATATAATCTCCAAATTTTAGGATTGGAAAGGAACTCAGAAATCATAAAATCTTCTATTCCATTCCACGCAGTGCTTCATTCTACAGTAAAAAACTTTCTTAATATTACCAGTTAAAAAAAGATAGTACCCATCTTCTGATTTTAATAATTTAACACTGGGACCTAAGTGTAGGGAGTTTTCATTGTCTTCTTTTAAACTTCATCTTTTTTATTTTTTCTATGATCAAGATAATCATCCTTTTTCTGCCATTTGATCTCATCTCACTATTTTCCCCATAATAATGTAAACTATGTATTTTATAGGTATGCTTTTAGCAAATAGAAGATAAAAATGACAGAGTTCAGCAGCAGCCCGATGGAAATATCAAGGAAGACATTAAACCATTCATCAGTTGTCTTGGTTGTGGTTATGGGCAACTACCTTGTCCATGAGGATGTCATGAAATACTTTTATATTTTGCAAAAATCAACATATGCTTTAAATGATAGGTAGCCAATCTGGAATACTTTTTTTCCTGAGGTTTAGTTTCATTTCCACTGAGCTTTAGTTTCTTCTCCTTTTGGAAAATGAGACTCATTTTCTGACTTCAGTTTTCTGACATTTCTTCCACCTGCTTCACAGCTTCTCATCAGTAATTGACATTGGTTCCTTGATCAAATGGACACATTCTTTCAGGACTCAGAAATACTTTCCTGATATGGGCCTAGAAGTCTTTTCATGAGATTTGGGCTCTCTCATTACAATTTAGTTTACCTTTTCCAGGTTTATGATTAATCTTTTCTTGGTGAATGAGATGGAAGCAAAAGTTAATTTGTTTTTAATTCTATTTTTCTTTAGCTTGGTGCTTTCAAAGTTTTTGGATCATATGATTCATCACTTCATTATTTAAAATAAATTCTGTTTTATTACAAAATAGCTGTTTTGGCACATATAATCTTACAACTGAAGGATATAGTTGGTTTTTACACTACATTTTAAATTATAATATGTATGTAAGTTACCAGATGAATCTGCCTGTAACTAAAAAATTAACATCATTTGATCCTCCATCAGTGTGAAAACAAGAGTTTGAACCTTGAAAGAGACAACCAGACTCTAGAAATATAGAAACAGATAATCTAAGACAAGCTGTATCACTTAAGTATCAATACTGCACTTTCCCAAGAAAAATCCAGGGACGACTACTCATATGCATGCAAAGATCTTGCCAATGATATAGCCACTCCTATTTACAGATGCTTATCTATATCAAGGTCACATTATATAAAGGAGCAGAATTTATTTATTTATTTATTTATTTATAAAAGATTTTATTTATTTGACACAGAGAGAGAGAGAGTGCATGAGTGAGCATGAGCAGGGGGGAGGAGCAAGGAGAGAGGGAGAAGCAGACTCCCTGTTGAGCAGGGAGCCTGATGCAGGGCTCCATCCCAGGACTCCAGGATCATGACCTGAGCCAAAGGCAGACACTTAACTGACTGAGCCACTCTGGTGCCCAGGAGCAGAATTTATTTTTAAAAATTCATGTTTATGGAGATGCAGCTCTTCATTGGTGGAATAAGGACCTCTAAAAATATGCTTCTCTGTGAAATCAAGATTTGTCAAAAATCAACTCTACAGAGCTCCGAAAGCTAACTAAATCTTGCAACAATCTGAGGAGTATCCATTCAAGGAAAATGGAAGAATTTCTGAAAGAACATCAAGCTTTTTGGCATTTCAACTTGCTCTGTTCCTATTCTATCTGTAGCTCCTCACAAACCTGGTAAACTAACAGTCTTGAAATCACAGTAACTGTGAGAATCAGTTATTATCCGACACTGAAAGCAATAGAATGAGTTTGAAGCACCAAAAAGTGCCATCCCCAGAGAACTGTCACCTGTCGGGCAACTCCCTGGAAAACTCCCACATTGAGGGCTTTCTTTATTTGACATGACTCATAGTTTAATCAGTGTGAAAAAGCCTATTTCTAGCACATTTGTCTAAAATAACCAGTGGAAATTGTTTAATATCATAGTTGTCTGAGGTGATGATACTTGCTGAGGCTAAAAGAGGCTGACCAAAAAACTTAAGAGTGAAAAAGTAGGAAATTAGGTATCTTTGGAGGGTCTTTGAAAATTTAGAATATAGTACTGAGAATCTATAAGGTCACACCTATGTGAAGAGCTGTGCACATACCCAGAGACATGACAAGTCTCCAGTATCTTAACTCTGTCTTCCACTGAGGCTCTACAAAAGCAGAAAGTAAAGGTAAGGAAGAGCTGTAAACTGCCAGATTGCCCAACACACACACAGAGTCCCTTGGCAATTATTGGTTCATTGGTTCAAGTCAGTTAAAGAAATCTCTGTCAAATCATTAGAGGACCACTAACTGAGCAGAGGCTTCAATGGCTGTACATGACAAAGAATATAGACTTTACAGAATTAATCCAGGAAAATCACAAAATAAACAGCAGCAGCAACAACAACAATAAATAGCAACAACAAACTCTGGGGAGGGTGAATTTGATACTCAAAATTGTTGCATTATATTACTTAAAATATCAAGTTCTCAACAAAAAATTACAAGATATGGCATGAAACAGTAAAGTATGGCCCATAAGGAAAGAAGCAGTCAAAAGAAAAAAAATAAAGGAAATCCCAGATATTGGATTTCCTACACAAAATTTTAAAATCAGGTATTATAAGGGTGTTTGAAGAACTAAAAGAAACCATATTTGAAGAATTAAAGGAATATATGAGAATGATGTGAGACCAAATAGATACTATCAATAAAGAGATAGAAAATATTTTAAAAATAGAAATTCTGGAGCTGAAAAGAACAATAACTGAAATTATAAAAAATCACTAGAGGGGCTCAGCCACAGAGTTGAAGTGGCAGAAGAAAGAACTGAGTAAACTTAAAGATATGTCAATTCAGATTATCCAGTCTGAAAAACAGAAAGAGAAGAATGAAGAAAAATGAACCAAACCTCAGACACTGGTAGGAAACCACAAAGCATACCAACAGATGTATAATAGGAGCCACAGAATGAGAGGAGAGCAAAAAATAGGCAGAAATAAAAAAATTCCAGACTTTGAGGGATAATAATCTGTACATCCAAGCCTTGCAAAAATCCAAGCAGGATACACTCAGATATCCATGCCTAGACACATCATACTTAAACTTTTGAAAGACAAAGAGAATTTGAAAAAAGTAAGAAAAATAACTCATTACACACAAGGGATCCTCAAAAGCACTAACAGCTGACTTATCATCAGAAACCATGGAGGCCGGGAAGATGACATATTCAAAGTGGTGAAAGAAGACTGTCAACCAAGAATTCTATATCCAGAAAAGCTATTCTTCAAAAAATGAGGAATTTAAAGTCCCCTACTATTATTGTATTATCAATTAGTTTATGTTTGTTATTAATTGTTTTATATATTTGGGTGCTCCCATGTTGGGTGCATAAATATTTACAATTGTTATATCTTCTTGGATTGTCTCCTTTATGGCTAGATATTGCCATTCTTTGTCCCTTTTTACAGTCTTCGTTTTAAAGTCTGGTCTGTCCGAATAAGTATTGCTACTCTGGCTTTCTTTTGACATCATTTTGTGTGATAAATGTTTCTCCACCCCTCACGTTTTTTTAGAGAGCAGGGCAGGGGCAGAGGGAGAGGGAGAGAGAGAATCTTAAGCCCTAGTGCAAGGCTTGATCTCACACCCCTGAGATCATGACCTGAGCTGAAATCAAGATTTGGATACTTAACTGAGTGAGCCACTGAGGCACCGTTCCACCCCATCACTATCAATCTGTAGGTGTCTTTAGGTATAAAAACAGTATGAAGTTTCCTCAGAAAGTTGAAAATAGAGCTACCCTATGACCCAGCAATTGCACTACTGGGTATTTACCCTAAAGATACAAATGTAGGGATCCAAAGGGGCATGTGCACCCCAGTGTTTATACAAGCAATGTCCACAATAGTCAAACTATGTAAAGAGCCTAGATGTCCATTGACAGATGAATGAATAAAGAAGATGTGGTGTATACATACAATGGAATATTATGCAGCCATGGCAAGAAATCTTGCCATTTGCAACCATGTGGATGGAACTAGATGGTATTATGCTAAGCAAAATAAGTCAACCAGAGAAAGACAATTATCATAGGATCTCACTGATATTTGGAACTTGAGAAAAAACGCAAAATATCATAGGGGAAGAGAGGGAAAAATGAAGCAAGACAAAACCAGAGAGGGAGACAAACCATAAGAGACTCTTAACCTCAGGAAACAAATTGAGAGTTGCTAGAGTAGAGGGGGTGGGAGGGATTGTGTGGCTGGGTGATGGACATTGGCGAGGGTGTGTGTTGTGGTGAGCACTGTGAATTGTGTAAGACTGATGAATCACAGACCTGTACCTCTGAAACAAATAATACATTATGTTAATAAAAAAATGGAAAAAAATAAAAATAAAATGTGGGGGACTTTAGCACCCCACTTACATCAATGGACATAGCATCTAAATAGAAAATAAACAAGGAAACAATGGCTTTTAATAACACAGTGGACCAGGTAGATATAACAGATATATTCAGAACATTCCATCCTAAATTAGCAGGATATACATTCTTTTCAAGTGCACATGGAACATTCTCCAGAATAAATCACATATTAGGTCACAAAACAGACCTCAATAAATACAAAAACAATGAAATCATACCATGCATGTTTTCTTTTTTTTTAAAGATTTTTTATTTATTTGACAGAGAGACACAGAGAGAGAGGGAACACGAGCAGGGGGAGGGGGAGAGGGAGAAGCAGGCCTCCCGCCGAGCAGGGAGCCCAATGCGGGGCTCGATCCCAGGACCCTGGCATCGTGACCTGAGCCGAAGGCAGACGCTTAACCATCTGAGCCACCCAGGCGCCCCTTCCATGCATGTTTTCTGACCACACAAGGAAAAATTTGGAAAGACCACAAATAAGTGGAAGATAAACAACATGCTACTAAACAATGAAGGGGTCAATCAGGAAATCAAAGAAGAAATAAAAAAAAATACATGGAGACAAATGAAAATGAAAACATCATGGGCCAAAACCTTTGGGATGCAGCAAAACTGGTCTTAAGAAGAAGTATATAGCAATACAGGCCTACCTCAAGAATCAAGAAAGATCTCAAATAAACAAGCTAACCTTACACCTAAAGGAGTAGAAAAAAGAATAACAAATGAAGCCTACAGCCAGTGGAAGGAAGGAAATAATAAATATTAGAGCAGAAATAAGTGATATAGAAACTAAAAAATATAGAACAGATCAACAAAACCAGGAGCTAGTTCTTTGAAAAAATTAAGGAAATTGATAAACCTCTAGCCAGGCTTATCAAAAAGAAAAGAGAAGGACCCAAATAAATAAAACCACAATGAGAGAAGAGAAATAACAACCAACACCACAGAAATACAAACAATTAGAATATTGTAAAAAACTATATGCCAACAAATTGGACAACCTGGAAGAAATGGATAAATTCTAAGAAATATCTATCTATCTATCTATCTATCTATCTATCTATCTATCTATCTATCTA
>NW_027398545.1:5102-10939 GCF_003265705.2 Callorhinus ursinus | reverse complement strand
GATAGCAGGAGGGGAAGAATGAAGGGGCCTAAGTTGGAGGGGGAGATGAACCATGGTAGACGATGGACTCTGAAAAACAAACTGAGGGTTCTAGAAGGGAGGGGGTGGGGGGATGCATTAGCCTGGTAATGGGTATTAAAGAGGGCACCTTCTACGTGGACCACTGGGTGTTATGCACAAACAATGAATCATGGAACACTACATCAAAAACTAATGATGTAATATATGGTGATTAAAATAACAAAAAAATTTAAAAAATCAGTTGATCACAAAAAAAACAAATGAAGAGGTCAAAATTGGGTAGAAAGAAGTAAAATTTTCAGTATTTGTAGATGACATCATACTCTATACAGAAAACCCTAAAATTCCCACACAAAACCTATCATTGAGTTCAGTAAAATCACAGGATAGAAAATCAAAATGCAGAACTCTGTTACAGTTCTATATATTGCAAATGAAGCAACAGAAAAAATAGTAAGAAAACAATGTTATTTGCAGCTGAACATAAAATAATAAGATACCCAAGAATAAAACTAACCAGAGAGGTGAAAGACCTGTACTATGAAAACTACAAAACTTGGAGTGAAAGCAATTGAAGATGACATGAATAAATGGAAAGACATTCTATGTTCATGGATGGAAGAACTAATATTGTGAAAATATCTATAGTCCCCAAAGCAATCCACACATTTAATGAAATCCCTATCAAAACATCAACAGCACTTTTCTCAGAGCTAGAGCGAGGAATCCAAAATTTTGTATGGAATCACAAAATATCCCTAATAGCCAAAGAAATCTTGAAAAAGAAAAACAACGAGGACATGTATTGTGATGAGCACTGGGCGTTATAAGAAACCAATGATTCATTGAATACTACATCAAAAAATAATGATGTACTACATGATGGCTGATTGAAGATAATATATAAATAAAATAAAAATAAATTTTAAAAACAAAAGAAAGAGAAAATCAAAATGGGAGGCATCACGATTACAGTCTTCAGGTTATATTACAAATATGTAGTAATCAATGTATTATGGTGCAGTCTTAAAAATGGACACATAGATTAATGGAACAGAATAAAGAACCAGAAATAGATTCACATTTATAATAATGAAAAAATATATGTACTAATACATTAATATTACTTGCCCATAAAAACGGAATAATCTCTTACCATTTGTAATGACATGAATTTAGCTAAAAGTATTAAGCTAAGTGAAATAATCAGTCAGAGAAAGACAAATACCAAATGATTTAACTCATATGTAAATTTAAGACCCTTGAGAGCAAAGGGGAAAAATGAGAGAGGCAAACCAATAAAAAACCCTTAAGTCTCGAGAAAAAGCTGATGGTCAGGAGGGCACAGTGTGGGGGATTTGTTAAATAGGAGATAGGAATTAGGGAGTGCACTTGCGATGAGCACCAGGTGTTGTATGGAAGTGTTGTTTTTTAAGATTTTATTTATTTATTTGACAAAGAGAGACACAGTGAGAGAGGGAACACAAACAGGGGGAGTGGGAGAGGGAGAAGCAGGCTCCCCGCGGAACAGGGAGTCCGATGCGGGGCTCAATCCCAGGACTCTGGGTCCATGACCTGAGCCGAAGGCAGACGCTTAACGACTGAGCCACCCAGGCGCCCCTGTATGTGGTGTTGAATCACTACATTGTATACCTGAAACTAGTATTCCGCTGTAGGTTAACTAACTGGAATTAAAATAAAATCTTAAAAAAGGAAAACCTTAAGTGGTGACAAAGGATCTAATTTTAGCTGCAATGGACAATTTGTTTGTGTAGCAAACATAGAATTTTGTTAAGATATCTCCCTTATTTGATACTGAACTGTCTAAGAGAATTCACTTTGTGTTAACTTTTTGTTATTTAATTTATGTTATTATGTTATGTTAGTCACCAAACAGTACATCATTAGTTTTCGATGTAGTGATCCACGATCCATTGTTTTTGTATAACACCCAGTGCTCCATGCAGTACCTGCTCTCCTTAATACCCATCACCGAGATAACCCATCCCCCCTCAAAAACCCTCAGTTTATTTCTCAGAGTCCATAGTTTCTCATGGTCGGGCTCTTCCCCCAATTCTCCCCCCTTCATTTTTCCCTTCCTTCCACTAATATCCTCCATGCTCTTCCTTATGTTCCACAAATAAGTCAAAACATATGATAATCGAATTTCTCTGCTTGACTTATTTCACTTAGCATAATCTCCTCCAGTCCCATCCATGCTGATGTAAAAATTGGGTATTCATCCTTTCTGATGGCTCAGTAATATTCAATTGTATATATGGGCCACATCTTCTTTATCCATTCATCTGTTGAAAGGCGGTGCCTTTCCACAGTTTGGCTATTGCAGACATTGTTGCTATGAACATTGCGTTCCATATGGCCATTCTTTTCACTACATCTGTGCCTTTGGGGTAAATACCCAGTTGTGCAATTGTTGGGTCATAGGGTAGTTCTATTTTTAATTTTCTGAGGTAAACAGTGATTAAAAACCTCCCCCAAAAAACAAGAGTCCAGGACCTGATGGATTCCCTGGGGAATTCTACCAAACATTCAAGGAAGAAATAATACCTGTCCTCCTGATGCTGTTTCAAGAAATAGAAACAGAAGCAAAGCTTCCAGACTCATTCTATGAGTCCAGCATTACCTTAATGTGCAAACCAGGCAAAACCCCATTAAAAAGGAGAATTTCAAACCGATATCCCTGATGAATATGGGTTCCAAAATTCTCAAGAAAATCATAGCTAATAGGATCCAACAATACATTAAAAGGATCACCGACCATGAAAAAGTGGGACTTATGCCCGGGATGCAACGGTGGTTCAACATTCACAAATCAATCAATATGATAGAACACATTAAACAGGAGAGAGAAGAACCATATGGTCTTCTCAATTGATGCAGAAAAAGCATTTCACAAAATACAGAATCCTTTCCTGATTAACAGTCTTCAGAGTATAGGGATAGGGGGAACATTCCTCAATTTCATAAAATCCATCTATGAAAACCTCACAGTGAATATCATCCTCAATGGGGAAAAGCTGAGAACATTTCCCTTAAGATCAGGAACACGTGAAGAATGCCCACTCTCGCCACTATTGTTCAACATAGTACTTGAAGTCCTAGCAACAGAAGTCAGAAAACAAAAAGAAATAAAATGTATTCAAATTGGGAAAAAAAGTCAAACTCTCTCTTTTTGCAGATGACATGATACTTTATATGGGAAATCCAAAAGACTCCACCCCCAAATTACTAGAACTCAGACAGCAATTCAGTAATGTGGCAGGATACACACTTGATACACAGAAATAAGTTGCTTTCTTATACACTAGCAGTGTAACTGTAGAAAGAGAAATTAGAGAAACTATGCCATTTACAATAGCACCAAAAATCATAAGATACCTCGGAATAAACCTAACCAAAGAGGTAAAAGATCCACACTCTAGAAACTACAGAACACTCATGAAAGAAATTGAAGCAGACAAAAAAAGATGGAAAAACATTCCATGCTCTTGGATCAGAAGAGTAAATATTGTTAAAATGTCTATGCTGCCCAGAGCAATCTATACTTTCTACACCATCCCAATCAAAATTCCAATGACATTTTTTAAAGTGCTGGAAGAAACAATCCTACAATTTGTATGGAATCAGAAAAGATCCCAAATCTGCAAGGAAATATTGAAAATGAAAGTAAAGCTGGGGGCATCACGTTGCCTGATTTCAAACTATATTACAAAGCAGTGATCACCAAGACAGCATGGTAATGGCACAAAAACAGATATATAGACCAAGGGACCAGAATAGAGAGCCCAGATGTGGACCCTCAACACTATGGTTAAATACTCTTCGACAAAGCAGGTAAAAATATGCAATGGAAAAAAGACAATCTCTTCAATAAATCGTGCTGGGAAAATTGGTCAACTCTTTTCACTTTGCATTTAATTGTTGCAAATGGTTCTCAGTGTACATGTTTGGAAACAATTATGAGTTGTTGTTGTTTTTTAATCTGTATCAATGAGCAATCCTGCTGTTGATAAATTAATAAAGCAATATAACTGAATTCTCCTTGGAAAAATTAACATATATATCCATAAATATAACACAAACATATATAACATACAAATATAAAGTGCAGAACATTGATGCATAAAGAAACAAATAAACTTAGCACATTTGAAAGGGGAAAATTCCTGGATTAATGCCAATCTTTATCTTAGATAAAGTTTGTGAGATTTCATTTCCACCCACAGTAGACAGACACGTCATAGAACTGTCGTGCCTGTTAAGTTTTGATGAACTTCAGAAAGGGGTTCTTCTCTGTTCTCCACGCCACCAGTGGTTCCTATCCTAAAAAATAATCATTCTTTTGCCTGGATATCATCAACTTTGCTACTTAGAGCCTGTCTGATTCAATTGAATTATAAATAGAAAATGCCTAGTAACCATCAGAGTTCTAAAACCCATTGTTTGAAATGTACTTCGTTTAATGTATAGCCATTCAGGTAAAAAACATTTAGTACAACAATGTTTCTAACATTTTTTTATAAGTGTACCAAGGCTCTGGGTGCCTGGGTAGCTCAGTTGGTGAAGTGTCTCACTCTTGATTTTGGCTCAGGTGATGTGACATGGAGCCCCACATTGGAATCCAAGCTGAGTGTGGAATCTGCTTAAAATTCTCTCTCCCTTTCCTTCTTCCCCTCCCCCCACCACTCTAAAAAACAAAAAAAAGTGAAGTGTACAAATGCTTATATTCCCGTATGTAATGCAAAAAAACCCCTCTCATTTAAAAGAGATGCCAGTTCCTTTGCATATAATCATATGTTGTTATCAGCATTACGCACCTATAGATTTTCATTTACGTTATCCAGGATGAGGTTCCATGGCCTGGTCACCTGTTTTATTTGTACAACACTTCCTTTAGTTAAACCTAGTCCATGAAAACTGTGTTTCTGTTTCCACATATTCAATAACTATGTAGTGATACATTCAATAACCATGTTATGATAATAACACTGTTTCAAAAAAAAAAGTACCAACAAGTTGATATAAAGTCACACTATTTGGCTTTCAATCCAGCTCTCTTTGATTTTGAATCCTATTAATAGTGATTGTTTAAGGGGCCTGATGAAACCAGAAACGCCCTTCACTCTTTCCATGCTGGGAACACGTTGAAGTTTAATCACTGAGACTGAGAGTCTTTCATGATGAGCAGCACTGGACAGGACTGTGTTTACAGGGCAGTGACTGAAGCACTTGTCCTTCACCAGAAATGCTATCTCTGCTCAGGGAAGTACAGGGAGGGGAGTTCTCATGCACCCACCGTGTCCCAATCGAATCTCATACCTTTGGGGGGCAGGCATGCCAAGGGGTCCCCTGAGGTGTGCTGTTGAAACACTCCACAAGCCTGTAGCATCTTGAGCATAAACATGTATAAATGGGATGAAACTAAATGCACCACTTCCTTTGATGTGTTTAAATGTTCTCTTGGTGTGGATTCCTCCTGCTTCCCTTTCTTTTGCTCTTTGCCCCACATCACTCTTCCTAACTGATTAAAGCATCTGATACAGGTTGTGTGTTTTGGTTTTATATGTTTCTATGATCATGGCTTCAGCAAAGTGTTTTCTGATTCTCTGATATTAGCACCAAAGTATGCTTCTACTAAAGAAGTAGTCTAACCTGAGAAATAAAACCGATTCATTTCTCGGTTAATGCAGACTTGAATTTATACATAAGACACTTCCATAACAGTAAATAAAATTGAAAATTCAGAAACTTCAATTACCAGCTACTTTTTAAAAAAAGATTTATTTATTTATTTA
>NW_027398545.1:4025-5002 GCF_003265705.2 Callorhinus ursinus | reverse complement strand
GCAAATCAAACTAAGTGACTTCATCAGTGCACCAGCTACTTTTAATTGCAAATCAAACTAAGTGACTTCATCAGTGCATCTGCAACATGGGGACAAAGATTTGTGAAAGCCTAACATGAAGCAGGAAGCCTGGGAATTCCATGAGGGCAAGAGTTCAGTAGGTGTTTCTTACCACTCAATCTCTAACAGCTAGAGCAGGTCAGTAGACATTGGTTCTCCCAGCTGGGAAAGAGTCAGTATGTATTTGTATGTAGGTATTTTATTTATATTTTCTTTATTTATTTTTAAAAGATTTTATTTATTTATTTGACAGAGAGACAGCGAGAGCAGGAACACAAGCAGGGGGAGAGGGAGCGGGAGAAGCAGGCTTCCTGCCGAGGAGGGAGACCAATGTGGGCCTCAATCCCAGGACCCTGGAATCATGACCTGAGCTGAAGGCAGACACTGAATGACTGAGCCACCCAGGCGCCCTATATTTTCTTTATTTTAAACTGGTGCCCAAGGATGGGCAAGTAGCAAAGTCAAGAACCAGAAAAGGGCACCACAGGGGATGTTGCAGAAACAGAAGAGGAAGCAGGGCAGAGAGGATTGCAGAGAAGAGCAGACGGAAGGCGATCCCTCAGCTTGGACAGCACTGTGGTAGTGGGGTGGGTTCTGGCAGGAAGTAGCCAAGAATCCTGGAATTCATACCCAAGGAACAAATAAAGGAAGAGATGCACTTGAACAAAGAGCTACATGTTGACTAATTGAACATAATTAAACACACACACACAAATAACAAAGAAAACATGGAGATTTAGTCTTTTTCTGTAACTTTTAGACTATAAAAGCAATGCACGCCTAAATAAATATATTTTTGACGATGAGAATGTAGGAGAGCTACAGCCACCTCCCTCCACATTCAAGTCCATCAGCCCTGCCGGCAAGCAACACAGAGGGCACCGATGAACATGCACTCTTGGGCAGAGGGAGAGCAG
>NW_027398545.1:0-3925 GCF_003265705.2 Callorhinus ursinus | reverse complement strand
ATGCACTCTTGGGCAGAGGGAGAGCAGCGGGCACTGGATTCCGGGGGGTCCCGAATGGCTCTCAGGGCACCAGCGCTGATAATGGGCATTTGGCTTTTGTTTCCTGTCGGGGCAGGTATCTCCTGTGTGCCTGCCTCTCCCCATGGGGACAGCTGGCCTTTGAGCCAGCACAGGACTCCTGCCAATACCCTCAGGAACACTTTCTCACCTCAACCCCTCTTCCTCCCTGGTCCAGCTCCCCAAGTTCTGACCAGTACCCGAACCTGAGCAGACGAAGAGCTCCAGGGTTGGCGGTGCTCCCAGGATCTGTGGGGGGTTCACCAGCTCATCCCCACCAGGAACTGCACTTGAGATGCACTAACTTAAATCTCCCTTCCTGTCCTCTGGAGAGATGGGCAAAACAAGAGGTCAGAGGACCTGGGTACAACGAGGCTAGCACCACAGTTAACTGCCTGATTGGTGAAAGCCTTTGCTACAGGTGGGAAAACTCTCCTGGGGTCGTCCTCTGCCTTTTACAGCCCTAGTAATTGATTAAAGTTCATGGAATGTGCTTTCTCCTGTCTATGCCTTTATCCACTGCAGACATTCTTACTGTTTATGACCTCAAGTGGAAACTGGATAAAAGGTAGATCGGATAAAATTTACTGCTGAGACTACTGGATGTCATAACCAGATGCAGTCAGCCTGGTCAGTGCAGGAGACAGGACGACTTCCATTCCCAGGACTCACATTTCAGGGTTGTTTGTTCTCCACTAGGTTTGCCACTGTCTTCTGGTTGGAGCTGTTGAAGGAAGCACTGGAGGCCGGCTCCAGTTTTAGTCTTTAGCTGAGATAATTGGTGTGGTGGAGAGGGGGGAAGGGGGCTCTGATAGTGTTTTCTAGTTCTCCCTTAACTAAAGAAAATTTAAGGGGGCAAACAGGTGGTGGGTGGGTTTTTTCCTTGGGTCTTGGTAATACAGACTATGAATGTATTTAGCCCCTTCAACAGAGGCTAAAATGCCAACTTCAATTGTTTCTCCTTGTACACTAGAATCAGAAGAAAGGTTTGAAAGAGTAGAGATTCTGTTGTACTTGGGTGGAGTTAACTGTTAATTAAAAGAAATGAGCTTAAAATTGCTACTGAATATATATAACACATTTTCTCTCTCCATTCATGTGCCCACGGACAACGGGGCTCTTTCCATATATTGGCTATTGTGGACATTTCTGCTATAATCTTTGGGGTTACAAGTGCCTCTTTGAATCATAATGTTTCTATCCTTTGGATAAATATCGAGTATTGCAGTTGCTGGGTCATAAGGTAGTTCTATATATTTTTTTGCGATTGGTAAGATTTAGTTGAGAGAGCAAGCATAACGTGGGGGCAGAGGGAAAGCAGATTCCCCACTGAGCAAGGCTCCTATTGTGGGGCTCAATCCCAACCCTGGGACCATGACCTAAGCTAAAGGCAGATGCTGAATGTACTGAGCCACCCGGATGCCCCAGGTAGTTCTATTTTTAACTTTTTGAGGAACGTCCAAAACTGTTTCCAGAGTGGATGTACCAGTTTGCATTCCCACCAACATTGTAGGGATTCTCCTTTCCCTGCAATTCTCACCAACATTTGTTGTTTCCTTTCTTGTTAATTTTAGCGATTCTTACCAGTGTGAGGTGGTCTCTCATTGTGGTTTTAATTTGTATTTCTTTAATGCTGAGTGATGTAGAGCATCTTCTCAGGTGTCTTTGGCCATATTTATATACTCAATGGAATATTACTCCACCATCAAAAAGAATGAATCTTGCCATTTGCAATGCCATGCATGGAACTAGAGGGAATTATGCTAAGTGAAATGTCAGTCAGAGGAAGAAAAATATCATATGATCTCACTCATATGTGGAATTTAAGAAACAAAACAGATGTACATATGGGAAGGGAAGGAAAATAAAATAAGAGGAAATTAGAGAGGGAGGGAAATCACAAGAGATTCTTCACTGTAGGGAACTGATTGGTGGTTCCTGGAGGGCTGGTGGGGAGATGGGGTAAATGCATGATGAGCATTAAGGAGGGCACTTGATGGGATGAGCACTAGGTGTTATATGCCACTGATGAATCACTGAATACTTCTGAAACTAAAAATGCTGTATGTGTTAACTAAATTGAATTTAATTAAAAAATTAACAAAACCCTGCTATTGAGTTTTCTATTAGATTTGAGGTACATCCAAGAGCTTGTAATGCATGCAGCCCTTGATGGTGGAGATGCGAACATGTTGCTTGACAATATTGCGCTAAATTGGCAATGAGCTCTCAATCAGTTTTCTTAGAAAGGTTATCGGTGCGAAGATTATCCGGTGAAGACACAATGAAGGAAATTTGAAGAATGCCTTAATTTTCACTTTAAGGAGAAATAAGTGTATTTTGTACTTCATGGTAAGAATCCTAGGTGAGCCCTACCCCCAAAGCATTTCATTGTAAGATCTATGTGATTTGTAGATTAAATTACACTTGTAATTCATCTTTACTTTGATAAAAAATTGTCATTTGTTTAATAAAATATATACTGTGTATATTGATACCTTCCTAGACAAACCACTAAAACTTGAGGATTCAGTTCCTTAGGGAGAGAAAGCGAGCAAAGCAATCGAACATGATGTGACAAGGAAATAATAAATGTGGTTGGAGACTACAACAATCTACACTAACATGCCAGCCATGCGAAGTAGTCAGTGGTCGGGGTTGTGGATTGACCAGAAGAGGACACACAGAGAGATGGGTCCTAGGCTGTATTGAGGAGTGGATTTTGCAGAAATTAACTGGAAGAAAGAAGAGACTGGGAGCCTAGGAGGGAGAAGGGGCTTTCATCCCTCTCAAGGAATGATTATGCTTCGTTTAAAGTGAAGGAAGATTATTTGCAGTGTCCAGATTGAGACGTGTAGGTGTACATACTCTCCCAATAGGTCCTACCTTCTCAAACTGGATAGCCTCTGTTCTAAACCTGGTGGAATTCCTCCTCTGTGAAGTCTTCCCTGATTTTCACATCCAGAGTTCTTTTCATTGACTTCCATTTTCCTGGTTCACCTACAATTGCATGAGTAAAAGCAGTTATTTTTGGTTTCACTGTCTTTACATTTTGCCAATTCCTGTCTTATTCATTTATTTTTAATAATTGAGGTATAATTAACAGGAAACATTATATTCCTTTTGGGTGTATGACAGAGTGATATCTGTATATATTGTGAAATAATCACCACTTCATTCTGGTTAGCATCTCTCCCCACAGTTTCACGTTTTCTTGTGAAAGGAACATTTAAGAATTTTGTCCTATCAACCTTCAAATATACAATAAACTATGATTAACCATAGTGACCATTGACTGCAGTCTACATGAAACCAGTTTTACACATTTTTTAACAACTTAGCTTCTGTCTTTTAATCACATATGTTAAGGGCAGAAGCAGGTCCAGGGTTCACTTTTCATTCAAAAGAGTTTTGCCCTGTGGTTGTAGCTTTTCACCCCCAATGACAATAAACCTCTGATGCCTGGCATGATCCTTGACAGTTGGTTAAGAGAATGGTCAGAACATACTGGCAGGGCTGAGTCCCTGTGGGAGCAGGCAGCTGCTGAGCAGAGAGGCATGGTGTGATGAAAACCCAGGCAGGAAGATCACTCTGATTGTGAAGGAAGATTTGCAGGTGGAAAGCCCTACAGTTATTACTGTGAAAAAGAGGGAGACCTGAGAGCCACTGCTGGAGAGGCTGTAAATCTGAGCACAGAAGCAGAAGGAGCCTGGTATCTCTCACAAAGTTTGACTGATAGTCAATCCTTGGTTTGCTTGCATAGTTGGGAATTATGAAGCCAGCAATATGAGACTATGCTCAATCATTCCATATGCATTTATTTAATCGTGTCTACTTTGGCCAAGGATGTGCTAGGCTTTGGTGGTAA
>NW_027398544.1:9635-10940 GCF_003265705.2 Callorhinus ursinus | reverse complement strand
CCTCAATACGGACATTAGTACGATGTCGGACCTAGAGTTCAGAATCATGACTTTAAAGATACTAGCTGGGCTTGAAAAAAGTGTGGAAGTTATTAGAGAAACCCTTTATGGAGAAAAAAAAGAACTAAAATCTAACCAAGTCGAAATCAAAAAAGCTATTGATGAGGTGCAATCAAAAACGGGGGCACTAACTGCTAGGATAAATGAGGCAGAAGAGAGAATCAGTGATATCGATGACCAAATGATGGAAAATAAAGAGGCTGAGAAAAAGAGAGATGAACAACTACAGGATCACGAGGGCAGAATTCGAGAGTTAAGGCATATGATAAGAGGAATCAACATTAGAATAATTGGGATCCCAGAAGAAGAAGAAAGAGAGAGAGGGGCAGAACGTATATTGGAGCAAATAATAGCAGAGAACTTCCCTAATGTGAGGAAGGAAACAGGAAACAAAATACAGGAGGCACAGAAAAGCCCTCTCAAAATCAATAATAATAGGTCAACACCCCGAAATCTAATAGTAAAATTACAAGTCTCAGAGACAAAGAGAAAATCCTGAAAGCAGCTCGTGAGAAGAGATATGTAACCTACAATGTTAGAAATATTAGGTTGGCAACAGACCTATCCACAGAGACCTGGCAGGCCAGAAAGGACTGGCAAGATATCTTCAGAGCACTAAATGAGAAAAATGCAGCCAAGAATACTATATCCAGCTAGACTATCATTGAAAATAGAAGGAGAGATAAAAAGCTTCCAGGAAAAACAAAAACTAAAGGAATTTGCAAACACGAATCCAGCTCTCCAAGAAATATTGAAAGGGATCCTCTAACCAAAGAGGGAGCCTAAAATCAGCATAGATCAAAAAGGAACACAGACATTATATAGTAACAGTAACTTTACAGGCAATACAATGGCACTAAATTCATACCTTTCAGTATTTACCCTGAATGTAAATGGGCTAAATGCCCCAATCAAAAGACACAGGCTATCGAACTGGATTAAAAAACAAGACTGATCGATATGCTGTCTGCAAGAGACTCATTTTAGACCCAAAGACACCCACAGATTGAAAGTGAGGGTGTGGAAAACAATTTACCATGCTAATGGACACCAACAGAAAGCTGGGGTGGCAATCCTTATATCAGAAACATTAGTCTTTAAATCAAAGACGGTAATAAGAGATGAGGAAGGACACTATATCCTACTTAAAGGGTCTATCCAACAAGAAGATCTAACAATTGTAAATATCTATGCCCCGAACATGGGAGCAGCCAATTATATAAGGCAATTAATAACAAAAGCAAA
>NW_027398544.1:0-9535 GCF_003265705.2 Callorhinus ursinus | reverse complement strand
AGCAAAGATCAACAAGGAAATAAAGTCTTCAAATGACATAATGGACCAAAAGGACTTCACAGATATATATAGAACATTCCATCCCAATTAAACGGAATACACATTCTTCTCTACTGCCCGTGGAACATCTCCAGAATTGATCAAATCCTAGGTCACAAAACAGGTCTTAACCGGTATCAAAAGATTGGGATTATTCCCTGCATATTTTCAGACCACAATGCTTTGAAACTAGAACTCAATCACAAGAGGAAAGTTGGAAAGAACTCAAATACGTGGAGGCTAAAGAGCATCCTACTAAAGAATGAATGGGTCAACCAGGAAATTAAAGAAGAATTTAAAAACTTCATGGAAACCAATGAAAATGAAAACACAACTGTTCAAAGTCTTTGGGATAGAGCAAAGGCAGTCCTGAGAGGAAAGTATATAGCAATACAAGCCTTTCTCAAGAAACAAGAAAGGTCTCAAATACACAACCTAACCCTACATCTAAAGGAGCTGGAGAAAGAACAGCAAATAAAGCCTAAACCCAGCAGGAGAAGAGAAATAATAAAGATCAGAGCAGAAACCAATGAAGTAGAAACCAAAAGAACAGTAGAACAGATCAACGAAACTATGAGGTTTTTCTTTGAAAGAATTAACAAGATTGATAAACCCCTGGCCAGATTTATCAAAAAGAAAAGAGAAATGACCCGAATCAACAAAATCATGAATGAAAGAGGAGAGATCACAACCAACACCAAAGTAATACAAACGATTATAAGAACATATTATGAGCAACTCTATGCCAGCAAATTAGATAACGTGGAAGAAATGGGTGCATTCCTAGAGATGTATCAACTACCAAAATTGAACCAGGAAGAAATAGAAAACCTGAAAAGACCTATAGACACTAAGGAAATTGAAGCAGTCATCAAAAATCTCCCAAAAAACAAAAGCCCAGGGCCAGATGGCTTCCAAGGGGAATTCTATCAGACATTTAAAGAAGAATTAATACCTATTCTCCTGAAACTGTTCCAAAAAATAGAAATGGAAGGAAAACTTCCAAACTCCTTTTATGGCCAGGATTACCTTAATCCCAAAACAAGACAAAGACCCCATCCAAAAGGAAAATTAG
The DNA here is from genome assembly GCF_003265705.2 of Callorhinus ursinus. Classification (NCBI taxonomy): domain Eukaryota; kingdom Metazoa; phylum Chordata; class Mammalia; order Carnivora; family Otariidae; genus Callorhinus; species Callorhinus ursinus. The sequence continues at coordinate 8,421 of NW_027398544.1, read as the reverse complement.
AAACCAATATCCTTGATGAACAGGAACCTAAAAATTCTCAGCAAAATACTAGCCAATAGGATCCAACAGTACATTAAAAGGATTATTCACTAAGACCAAGTGGGATTTATCCCTGGGCTGCAAGGATGGTTCAACATCCGCAAATCAATCAACGTGATACAATACATTAACAAAAGAGAGAACAAGAATCATATGATCCTCCCAATAAATGCTGAAAAAGCATTTGACAAAGTACAGCATCCTTTCTTGATCAAAACTCTTCAGAATATAGGGATAGAGGGTACATACCTCAATATCATAAAAGCCATCTATGAAGAACTTAGAGCGAATATCATTCTCAATGAGGAAAAGCTGAGATCTTTTCCCCTAAGGTCAGGAACGTGGCAGGGATGTCCACTATCACCACTGCTATTCAACATAGTATTAGAAGTCCTAGCCACAGCAATCAGAGAACAAAAAGTAATCAAAGGCATCCAAATCGGCAAAGAGGAAGTCAAACTCTCACTCTTTGCAGATGATATGATACTGTATGTGGAAAACCCAAAAGACTCCACCCTAAAACTGCTAGAACTCATACAGGAATTCAGTCAAGTAGCAGGCTATAAAATCAATGCAAAGAAATCAGTGGCATTCCTATACACCAACAAGACAGAAGAGAGACAAATCAAGGAGCCGATCCCATTTACAAATGCACCCAAAACGATAAGATACCTAAGAATCAATTTAACCAAAGAGGCAAAGGATCTGTACTCAGAAGACTATAAAATACTCATGAAAGTAATTGAAGAAGACACAAAGAAATGGAAAAACATTCCATGCTCATGTTTTGGGAGAACCAACATTGTGAAGATGTCAATGCTACCTAGAGCAATCTACACATTCAATGCAATCCCCATCCAAATACCATCCACTTTTTTCAAAGAAATGGAACAAATAATCCTAAAATTTGTATGGATCCAGAAGAGACCCCGAATACCCAGAGGAATATTGAAAAAGAAAAGCAAAGCTGGCGGCATCACAATTCCGGACTTCAAGCTCTATTACAAGCTGTCATCATCAAGACAGTATGGTACAGGCACAAAAACAGACACATAGATCAATGGAACAGAATCAAGAGGCCAGAAATGGACCCTCAACTCTAAGGTCAACTTATCTTTGACAAAGCGGTAAAGAATGTCCAATGGGAAAAAGACAGGATCTTCAACAAATGGTGTTGGGAAAATTGGACAGCCACATGCAGAAGAATGAAACTGGACCATTTCCTTTCACCACACACAAAAATAGACTCCAAATGGTTGAAAGGCCTAAACGTGAGACAGGAGTCCATCAAAATCCTAAAGGAGAACACAAAGGAACAACCTCTTCGACCTCAGCCACAGCAACTTCTTGCCAGAATCATCGCCAAAAGCAAGGGAAGGAAGGGCAAAAATGAACTATTGGGATTTCATCAAGATAAAAAGCTTTTGCACAGCCAAAGAAACAGTCCACAAAACCAAAAGACAACCAACAGAATGGGAGAAAATATTTGCAAATGACATATCAGATAAAGGGCTAGTATCCAAAAATCTATAAAAACCTATCAAATTCAATACCCAAAGAACAAATAATCTAATCAAGAAATGGGCAGAAGACATGAACAGACATTTTTCCAAAGAAGACATCCAAATGGCCAACAGACACATGAAAAAGTGCTCAACATCGCTCGGTATCAGGGAAATCCAAATCAAAACCTCAATGAGATACCACCTCACACCAGTCAGAATGGCTATAATTAACAAGTCAGGAAATGACAGATGTTGGCGGGGATGTGGAGAAATGGGAACCCTCCAACACTGTTGGTTGGAATGCAAGCTGGTGCAGCCACTCTGGAAAACAGTATGGAGGTTCCTCAAACAGTTGAAAATAGAGCTACCATACGTTCCAGCAATTGCACTACTGGGTATTTACCACAAAGATACAAATGTAGGGATCCGAAGGGGTACGTGCACCCCAATGTTTATAGCAGCAATGTCCACAATAGCCAAACTTTGGAATGAGCCAAGATGTCCATCGACAGAAGAATGGATAAAGAAGATTTGGTATATATACACAATGGAATATTATGCAGTCATCAAAAGAAATGAGATCCTGCCATTTGCAACGACGTGGATGGAACTGGAGGGTGTTATGCTGAGTGAAATAAGTCAATCACAGAAAGGCATGTATCATATGACCTCACTGATATGAGGAATTCTTAATCTCAGGAAACAAACTGAGTGTTGCTGGAGTGGTGGGGGGTGGGAGGTATGGAGTGGCTGAGTGATAGACATTGGGTAGTGTATGTGCTATGTTGAGCGCTGTGAATTGTGCTAGACGGTTGAATCACAGATTTGTACTTCTGAAACAAATAATGCAACATATGTTAGGAAAAAAGAAAAAGAAGATAGCAGGAGGGGAAGAATGAAGGGGAGTAAGTCAGAGGGGGAGACGAACAATGAGAGACAATGGACTCTGAAATACAAACTGAGGTTTCTAGAAGGGAGGAGGGTGGGGGAATGGGTTAGCCTGGTGATGGGTATTAAAGGGGGCACGTTCTGCATGGAGTACTGGGTGTTATGCACAAACAATGAATCATGGAACGCTACATCAAAAACTAATGATGTAATGTACGGTGATTAACATAACAATAAAAAATAAAAAACTAGTGATGTAATATATGTTGATTAAAATAACAATAAAAAATTAAGAAAAAATTGGGATAAACTTTCTTCTAACAGACCAAAATATATCCTAAATTTCTAGTGTATGGCTTTCTTCTAGTCTCCTGCTTGATCACATTCTCTCCCCCTTTTTTCTTTTTTTTAAATATCCTCTTCTTTCTTTTTTCAAAGAGCTTCTTATCTTATCAATTCCTTTTATTAATTTTTTATACTTTTCATCTTTACTGTCATATTCCATCCCTTCATTGTATCAACCCTTATTTTTAGATATATGTCTTTCTTTCTTTAAAATTTTGTGAGTCACTTTCTTCTAACAAACCCAAATACACCCAAAATGTTGTGTGTGGCACTGATCTATACACCAGCCTGATCATCTTTGATCATATTCTGTTTTTCCTTGTTGTTGTTTTATTGTTTTTTTTTATTTTTATCTTTTTCTTTTTCTCTTTCTTTTTTCTTTCTTTCCCTTTTTTTCCCCTTGGTTTCAGGTCTTTTCTGATTTGTTTAGAGCATATTTTCTGGGGATGTTGTTAGCATCTTAGCATTTTGTTCTCTCATTCATCTATTCTGCTCTGGACAAAATGACAAGACGGATAAAATGACCTCAAGAAAAAGAACAAGACACAGTACCAACTGCCAGGAACCTACTCAATATGGACATTAGTATGATGTCAGACCTAGATTTCAGAATGATGATTTTAAAAATACTAGGCGGGCTTGAAAAAAGCATGGAAGTTATTAGGGAAACCCTTTCTGGAGAAATAAAAGAACTAAAATTTAACCAAGTCAAATCCAAAAAGACTTTTAATGAGATGCAATAAAAAATGAGGTCGCTAACTGCTAGGAGGAACGAGGCAGAGAGAGAATTAGTGATATAGAAGATAAAATGATGGAAAATAAAGAAGCTGAGGAAAAGAGAGAGAAAGAACTATTGGATCACTAGCGCAGAATTCAAGAGATAAGCGATACCATAAATCGAAACAACATTAGAATAATTGGGATCCCAGAAGACGGAGAAAGAGAGATATAAAAAGATAAAATCTAACCAAAGAGAGAGGGACAGAAGGTATATTGGAACAAATGATAGCAGAGAAATTCCCTAATTTAGGGAAGGAAAAAAGCATCAAAATACAGGAGGCACAGAGAACCCCTCTCAAAATAAATAAAAATTGTTCAACACCCCGACATCTAACAGTAAAACTTAGGAGTCTCAGAGACAAAGAGAAAATCCTGAAAGCAGCTCGGGAGAAGAGATATGTAACCTACAATGGTAGAAACATTAGATTGGCAACAGACCTATCCACAGAGACGTGGCAGGCCAGAAAGGACTGGCAAGATATATTCAGAGCACTAAATGAGAAAAATATGCAGCCAAGAATACTATATCAAGCTAAGTTGTCATTGAAATTAGAAGGAGAGATAAAAAGCTTCTAGGACAAACAAAAACGAAAGGAATTTTCAAACATGAAACCAGCCCTAAAAGAAATATTGAAAGGGATCCTCTAAGCAAAGAGAGAGCTTAAAAGCAGCATAGACAAGAAAGGAACACTGACAATATACAGTAACAGTCACCTTACAGGCAATAAAATGGCACTAAATTCATACCTTTCAATAGTTACCGTGAATGTAAATGGGCTGAATGCCCCAATCAAAAGACACAGGCTATCAGATTGGATTAAAAAACAAGACCCATCCATATGCTGTCTGCCAGAGACACATTTTAGACCGAAAGAGAACCCCAGATTGAAAGTGAGGGTGTGGAAATCCATTTACCATGGAAATGGGACACCAAAAGAAAGCTGGGGTGGCAATCCTCTTATCAGAAATTAGATTTTAAACCCAAGACCGTAGTAAGATATGTAGAGGGACAGTACATCATATTTAGAGGGTGTACCTAACAAAATGTAACAATTGTAAATATCTATGTCCCAACATGTGAGCAACCAAGTATATAAACCAACTAACAACCCAAATAAAGAAACACATTGGTAATTATATATTAATAGAGGGGATTTTAACACTCTACTTACAGCAACGGACAGATCTTCTAAGCAGAAGATCAACAAAGAAACCAGAGTTAGAAGGACACATCACACCACATGGACTTCACTGACATATACAGATCATTCCATCCTAAAACAACAGGATACTCATTCTTTTCGAGAGCACATGGAACATTCTCCAGAATAGACCACATACTGTGTCACAAAATTAGGTCTCAAGTGGGACCAAAGATTGAGGTTATCCCCTACATATTTGAGACCACAGTGCTTTGAAACTGAACTCAAATACAAGAAGAAATGTGGAAGAATCTCAGACACTTGGGAGCTAAACAGCATCCTGTTAACGAATGATTGGCTCAACCAGGAAAGTAAGGAAGAACTTAAATAATTCAATGAAAATAATGAGAATGAAAACGTATTGTTTAAAAACCCATGGGAGAGGTGCCTGTGTGGCTCAGTCATTAAACGTCTGCCTTCGGCTCAGGTCATTATCCCAAAGTCCTGGGATCGAGCCCCGCGTCAGGCTCCCTTCTCCACGGGAAGCCTGCTTCTCCCTCTCAAACTCCCCCTGCCTGTGTTCCTTCTCTCACTGTGTCGCTCCCTGTCAAATAAATAATATATTAAAAAAAAAAAACATGGGATACTGCAAAGGTGGTCCTAAGAGGAAAGTGCATAGCCATTCAGACCTATCTTAAAATATTAGAAAAAACCCAATTACACAAGGTAAACTTACACCTAAAGAGTCTGTAGAAAAAACCGCAAATAAGGCCTAAACCATGCAGGAGGATGGAAATAATAAAGACTAGAACAGATATTAATGAAATAGAACACAGAAAAACAGTAGAACAAAGCAAAGAAATTAGATGTTGCATCATTGAAAAAATTAATAAGATCGATAAACTTCTGGCCAGACTTTTCCAAAGGAAGAGACCCGACCCAAATTAATAAAATCATAATGAAAGGGGAGAGATCACAACTAATACCAAGGTCATAGAAACAATTATGAGAAGTTTTTTTTATCACCAAAGACATGCCAACAAATTAAGCAATCGAGAAGAAATGGATACCTTTCTAGGAACTTATAAACTTCCAAAACTGAAACAGGAAGAAATAGACAATCAGTACAGACCACTTAACAGCAAGGAAATTGAAGCAGTAATTGAAAACCTCCCCCCCAAAAAAGAGTTCATGCCCAGATAACATCCAAGGCATATTCTGCCAAACATTCAAAGATGAAATAATACCTCTTCTTCTGGAATTTTTTCAAGAAATAGAAATGGAAGTAAAACTTCAAAACTGGTTCCATGAAGTCAGCATTAACTTGATCACAAATCCAAAGACATCATCAAAACGAGACTTACAGACCATTATTGTTGATGAACAGGGATGCGAAAATTCTCAACAAGATTCTAGCCAATATAATCCAACAGCACAACAAAAGGTTTATTTACCACGACCAAGTGGGATTTATTCCTGGAATGCAAGGTCGGTTAAACATACGGAAACCAACCCAAGTGATGTAGCCCATAAAAAAGACGAAAAGACAGGAAACATATGAACCTCTCTATTAATGCAGAAAAAGCATTTGACAAAACACAGCATTCTTTCCTGATTAAAACTCTTCAAATTATAAGGATAATGAGAACATAACTGAACATCTTAAAAGGCATCTATGGAATGCCCACAGCAATTATCATTCTCAATGTGGAAACCTGAGAGGTTTTCCTTAAGGTCAGGAATGTGAGAAGAATGTCTACTCTCACCACTATTCAACATACTACTAGAAGTCCTAGCTTCAGCAATCAGAGAAGAAGAAATAAAAGGCATTCAAATTGGCAAAAATTAAGTCAAAAGCTTTCTCTTTGCAGATGACATGATACTTTGTGCGGAAAATCCGAAGGACTCAAACCCAACATGACTAGAACTCAACCAGAAATTCAGAAATCTGGCAAGATACAAAGTCATTGCATAGAGATCAGTTGCATTTCTATACAGAAACGATGTGACAGATGAAATAGAATTTAAGGAAACAAGTCCGTTTACAATAGCACAAAAAACCATTAGATCCGTAGGAATAAACCTAAGCAAAGTGGTAAATGATCTATACTCTAGAAACTATGGAACACTTATGAAAAAAATAGAGGAAGACACAAAGAGATGGAAAAATATTCCCTGGTTATGGATTGGAAAAATAAACATTGTTAAAATATCTGTGTTGCCCATGGAAGTCTACACATTCAAATAATCCCTATCAAAATATAATTGATGTTTTTCACAGAGCTCAATCAAACATTCTAAAATTTCTATAGAACCAGAAAAGTTTTCGAATCACCAGGGGATTTTGAAAAAGAAAATCAAAGCTGGGGCATCATGTTGCCTGACTTCAGGCTATACTGAAAGCCTGTGACACCAAGACAGCATGGTACTAGCACAAAAACAGACACATTGATCAATGGAACAGAACAGAGCCCAAAAATGACCCTCAACTCTATGGTCAAATAATCTTCGAAAAAAACAGGAAATACCCGGTGGGATAAAAAGACAGTCTCTTCAATAAATGTCGGTGGAAAAATTGGACAGTCACATGCAAAAAGTGAAACTGGACCATTTTCTTACTTCATAAACAAAGATAAAATCAAAATGGATGAAAGACCTCAATTTGAGAGAGGAATCCATCAAAAATCTTGAGGAGAATGTAGGTAGTAACTTCTTCAATAACAGTCACAGCAACTTATTTCAAGACACTTTTCTATACGCAAGGAAAACAAGAGCAAAAATGAACTTTTAGGACTTGATTAAGATAAAAAGCTTCTCCACAGCAAAGGAAACAATCAACACGATTGAGAGGAAAACAACAGAATGGGAGAGATATTTACAAGTGACATTACGGATAAAGGGCTAGTATCTAAGATCTATAAAGAACTTCTCAAACGCAATACCCAAAAAACAAATACTCCAGTCTACAAATGGCCAGAAGACATGAACAGACCCTTCTCCAAAGAAGATGTAGAAATGGCTAACAGACACATGAAAAAAATGTTCAACATCACTAGCCATGAGAGAAATTCAAATCAAATCCAACAATGAGATACCACCTTACACCAGTTAGAATGGCAAAACCTGGCAACATAGGAAACAAACAATATTCGTGAGGATGTGGAAAAGGGGAACCCCGCATATATTGTTCATGGGAACGCAAGCTGGTACAACAACTCTGGAAAACAATATGGAGGTTCCTAAAGGCATTAAAAATTGAGCTAACTGGGGCGCCTGGGTGGCTCAGATGATTAAGCATCTGCCTTCGGTCAGGTTGTGATCCCAGGGTCCTGACATCGAGCCACGCATTGGGCTCCTGGCTCAGAGGGGAGCCTGATTCTCTTTCTCCCTCTGCCTCTCTTCCTGCTCATGCTCTTTCTCTGTATCTCTATGTCTCAAATAAATACAAAAACCTTAAAAAAACAATAGACCTAAACTATGACGTAGCATTTGTACTATTAGGTATTTACCCCAAAGATACAGATGTAGTGAAAAGAAGGGGCATATGCACCACAATATTCATAGCAGCAATGTCCCTAGGAGCCAAACTGTAAAAGGAGCCGAGATGCCCTTCAACAGATGAATGGATATAGAAGATGTGTTCCATATATACAGGGGGATATTATTCAGCCATCAGAAAGGATGACTACCCACCATTTGCATCTACAAGGTTGGAACTGGGG
>NW_027398543.1:0-10953 GCF_003265705.2 Callorhinus ursinus | reverse complement strand
AGTGGTGTGGCCTGCAGGCTCATGATTGGCTCGAGCTCTACTCTCCCTTTGGTCATAGCCTGTGAGCAGTTTCCCCAGATCAACCTGGAGGCCTTAGTCCTGGTGAAGTTTTTATGAAAACAAGTTCTGATTAGTAATAGAAATGCCGATTAATTTGTGGATTAATTTTCAATATTAGAAATTACATTCTCTTGTGTTTTGAAATGCCAGGGAGGTATCCTAGTGTATAACATGTTCAGTTTACTTTATATTGTGGTGATTCAAGACAGGCCACTGCCCTCTCAATTTGCCTCTTTAGCATGTGTGTTATTTTGAGTTGAAGGCATTTGAGACCGTGTAGACTCAAGAAATTTTTATCCCTCTCTTAGTCGTAGAGAAGAATCTAAACTGGTGGGGTCTTCCCCGAATAAGGGTTACTAACAGAGATAAACTTTATCTGAGTGACCCATCTCTATGGCAGGGCAGACATCTAATTACCAAACTTCGGCTCTTCTCTGCCGTATGACGTGTATTCCTTTCCTCTGAAATCTCAAACTCCCACCCTCCTTCCCCTAGTTTAGAATCACATATATATACCTCATTTTGTTTGTCTTGGGAATTTCTGTGTCTTTGTGGATTCCCCATATGTACAGTATAAAGTTGGTTTTCTGTTGTTAATTTTTTAAATGCATTTTATTTTTAGACAACCTACATGACATGTTTTTTTTCTTAAAAACAATGCCTCCGCTCCAAATAAATCAGGGTCAAAACAAATGAAGAGCTCAAGATGCCATCAGTCCCATCTGTCTAAGTTCTGGTGTCGTGTGGATGAAGAGAAGCAGCCCGTTAACGGCAACAGGTGACACATCCAAAGTCATGGCCGAATTCGTTAACATTTCTCCATTTCTAAACCATCCTTAAAGAAAATCATATATGGGGTCACACCATCCTCACGGTAGTCCAGCAGAGCAACCACGCCATCTGGATTCATGTTTTCACCAATAAAAAACTGGTAGTTTTTGAAATTAGCAAGGATGTGCTTGATTTGTTCTGCAGCCTCTGTCATAAAAGGCTTTACTCTTTCTGGCCTCTGTTCTTCAAGTTTGCCTTTGATTGATTTCATGTAATCTTTGATGTACTTCTTGTAGGCTTCTTTTGTGAAGCTGGTTTCCTGCAAGTGATGGTTCATGACAATATCAACACCCGTGATTACTGTGCTTTCGGTACCTTCACCCTCTGGGCCTTCAGCGGAAGCATTTCCACCAATGAGCGAGTCATCAATGTTACCCTCTGTCCTACTGACCATCTTCCCCTCCACCTCCAGGCACAGCCCGTCCGCGATCTCCCAGATCTTGTAGATGTCGGAGAACATCTCGTCATGGCTGATGAGGTCCCAGTAGATGATCATGACGACGGCTGGAGAGAGACGACGCGGCACTACCTTAGCAGAAGCCGGGAGCTCTGACCTAGCGCGGTGCAGCCGGAGCGGCACTTGGGGGGAGGGGGGAGCGGGCGGAAAAGCTCTCTTGTTAATTTTTTAATGTCAAGCTTCAAGGAGCTTTGAGGGGACAGAATGCTTGCTCCCCAACAGTTGGCATAGTTGGCAGCATACTTTAACTCAGTGGATACTGCTTGCCCCAGACAGTGCAGCAGCTTAGAGATCCTGGGACATCTGCCACATAGCTGGCAGCAGGTAAGATTTACCCTATCAACCTCTTCCAATCTCTGTGGAATCTGATGGGGCAAGTGTGGTGAGAGTTCTTTTCTCTCTTTCTAAATTTAGATTAGCAGGAGAAAATATTTGTGGAACTAGTTCCTTGGGCTAAGTGACTCTGCTTAATTTGGCGGAGTACTCTTTAGTAACTGATCATTTTCCTCCCATATATGTTCTCTGTTTTCCTTTGCCTCTTCTGTGTTTTTTGTGGTCTGTTGCTAAGGGACTTCTTGGAAGCCAATGCCCCATAATTTGTGGGCATGGGTTGAGCACTTGAAAGCTGTTAGAGAGCTGGCTAGCTCAGGAAGACTCCCAAGATAGGATATGTTGGTCACGGAAAGCGTTATATTGACACTAGGTCACCCCCAAGCTCAAGTAAACTTCCGTGAAGTAAGTACACTATAAAACAACACGCAGTCCCAACCCCACAGCAAATACCTCTTGGGTTTCAGTGTGGTTCCAGGAGACCCAAGACTTAAATCTGTTAATATTTTCCTTTTGTATTGTTATATGTCCTAAGAGCTTGGCTTTTGACTAATGTGAATATTCTCTTTGGTGTACCATCTGGAGGGTGCACATTGATGGCCAGTCTAATAGACTGGGGATCAGATTTTCTCTCTGTCCAGCTGTGTGACCTCTCAGGGTGCTTATCATGAGAGGTTCCAGCCCATAGGAATCTTTGTTGTTTCAACATTCCTTGCTTGTTAGTGCTGGAAAGTCCCATTCTAGAAGCGCCCACCTGGTATCACAGATTAGTGGGTGTGTGACTGGAGATGTGTCACGTTTTTGTGCGACACCAGAGACATTTACTATACCATCCTTACCATCTGTGCAATGAGAGCTTTTGCTTTCTTAGACCAATTTCATCAGTAAAATGTTGGAATGGGGGAGGGTGTGGGCTGAATCATCTGTGCCCTCTCTGGACACCTACTGTATCTTTGGTTAAGCCATTAAAAGGCTTATTGGTTTAAATCACTATTAATAGATCCTACTTATCAATGGCAACACAATGGATCCTTTATTTATTTTTACAATGGATCCTTTAAATTGGCTGTATTTAATATATATATATTATAAGGAGCTCTCAGTTGTTTTATAATGGCTCACCTTAGGGACTCCATTGACAAGATAAAAGAACAGAAATCAGACACAAGACAAAAAGAAATGTCCACAACCAATGTAAATTCTCATTAAAATTTGGCTGCATCTGCCTATTTTAATTCCTTTTTCCTACAAGATCTACAGAGATGACTCTGGCCTAATCTCTAGGTTCAAAGTACATAGGTTGCTCAGGTAAACGCTGAAAGCCAGAAAAAGAGTTTAACAAAAGCAGCAGGAGACTAGCAATAAGGGTCACTTTGCTCCTACCTGCCTTGGCTCTGTAATCATGTTCTGCCAAGCCTCAAGCTTTCCTATACAATGCCCTTTGCAGGAGTATCCTAGATCCACTGCCCTCCCTGCCCTCCCCCCACCCATAACACAACAACAAAATCATGTCCTCCTGCACAACAGCAGAGCTTTTAAATTATAAAACCCTTTTACTTCTACTTTCAAAAGATCCTACCAAATTTAGAGAGGAATTAGAAAGATTATTTGACTATATTCACAACTTTGTCTTCTGAGGAAATATATAACCAAAATATCACCTAGGCCGTCCTATAAATGATTTGCAAAATGCCAATATTCAGGGGCTAATAGAAGCCAAGTTTAAATTATATACCCAGAAAAAGAAGGCTTTTGTTAAAATGCTTTAGATAGACTTTACAAAGGTATAAATATTTTGGTTTCCCTTCTAGTTAAAATTTTCTGTGATATAAAGAAGCAAATTCAGTTAAAAAGATGGGCTAATCCCTTGATATTCAGACTATAATCCAGCTCTTCTGTCCTTATTTTACAAATCTCTGCAAAAAATCTCTACAACTCTTAGAAACAAGTTAAAGCCCTCCTATCTTTACCAATCTCCAAACCTTGCATATTCCTTTCAAAATGTTTGTGGATATTACTTAAAAAAATAGGATATTGGAACAAAATTGTTCTGGACTTTAAAAGGGGGGTAATTTTCTAAATAGCAATTACCCTGAAACTCTAGGAAAAAATGTCTTTGCTTTCTTTCTCTGTTCCTTGCAATTATAAATCTTATCATGTCTTTGAAATGTGAACACATCCCACAATCTCCTGAGACTGAATTTAGAAAAGAAAAGAAAAGAGGGTGAGGGCAGGGGGCTGGGGGGTGGGGGAGTGGGTGAGGGTGGGCAGAAAGAGGCCTTTCTGAAATGCAAACTTCTGTAAGGGCTTTTATGCCTGGACTAGAGCACCTAAAATAACATGCAGAAATGCTCCAAATATGCACCTTCAAGAAAACTTACATACACTCTCTCTGCCTTTTTTTTTTTAAAAGATTTTATTTATTTATTTGACATTGAGAGAGATAGCGAGAGAGGGAACACAAGCAGGGGGAGTGGAGGAGGGAGAAACAGACTCCCCGCCGGAGCAGGGAGTGGGATGCGGGGCTCGATCCGAGGACCCTGGGATCATGACCTGAGCCTAAGGCAGATGCTTAACGACTGAGCCACCCAGGCGCCCCCCCCCCTCTCTGATTTTGTTATAAATTTTCTACTTCCATCTTCTCTACGACCCAGGAGCCAGTCTTTTTGACATGCAAACTTTAGGGAAAGGTTTTTATAAAAGTAGATAGATAGATAGATGGAACTATTTAAAAATTGGGCCTCGGGGCACCTGGGTGGCTCAGTTGGCTGAGTGTCTGACTCTTGATTTTAGCTCAGGTCATGATCTCAGGGTCGTGATTTTGAGTCTGGCATTGGGCTCTGAGCTCAGTGTGGAGTCTGTTTGAGATTCTCTCCCTCCTTCTCCCTCCGCCCCTCCTAACGCTTGATCTCTCTAAAATAAATACATAAATCTTAAAAAAAAATTGAGCCTATAATGTCCTCTCCACAAATATCAAAATTTTGTTTATATCTTGTCTGTATTTTGTGGTGTGAGTGTGTCCATGTATGTTTTAACGTGAGATATTTTCTCTACCTCTGGACGGTATTGCTATAATTAATATGTAGAAGAACTCTATTTAGTTTGTTTGAAGGCACATGCTTATAAAGATTGGACATTCTAACATCCAGAAAGTTAGAAACTAATCCAAATCTTTTTTAAATTCATGTAATCTGGGAAAATATTTGGTATTAAATCTAAATTGTTGGTTTAATTAAAATGGACATGTTTTTAGAGTTATCACCATTAAACATAAAATTTTTATTCTGCTTTTGTTTACTAAAAGTCAAATAAGTTCAGGGTATTTCTGCTGCAAAATTTGTCAGAAAGAAAAAAGCTTAGAATAATGGTTGATTCTTTCTAATGCCTCATGATGTTTTTTTTTTTAAATATTTATTTATTTATTGAGAGAGAGAGAGAATGGTAGAGAGAGAGCATGAGAGGGAAGAAGGTCAGAGGGAGAGGCAGACTCCCCGCTGAGCAGGGAGCCCGATGCGGTTCTCGATCCTGGGACTCCAGGATCATGACCTGAGCCGAAGGCAGTTGCTTAACCAACTGAGCCACCCAGGCATCCACCTCATGATGTTTTTGTGCGTAGTCTACACATAATTGTTAAAAGAAGTAAATTAAATAGATGTAAATAAAATAAAAAGTTTTGTAGGTAAACTTGTAAATAGCTTCCAAAGTCTTTGGAAAGCTAAAATTTTATAGTTTTGCTAAGTCAAATGATGAGTAAAGTTAAGCTTGTTGATAATCTAGATCTCTTCTGAATAAGATAAAATAATGAAACATTAATTACTGAACATGTTTATCTACTTTTGTCTTATTATAGAGAAACTAAAGATGAATTTGGGTCTGTTAAACATATTTTATGCTTTACTGAAAGATAATATTATAAAAAAATACTTGTTTCTAAAAATAATGAAACAGATTCATAAATTTGCCAATCTGAAGAGTTCTGTTGTAGCAGTTCACAATTGCTTACTACCTAGTTTTCACTATAAATTAAGGTTTTTAAGTATTAAGAATTTTAAGAAATGTAATTAAGACTACTGGAAATAACAACTCTGTGTGAGGAAAGATGTGTTTTTGGTAAGAAGAAATATGAGTAGTAAAATTACAAATTTGTTGAGGGAAAAGCAAGTGTTAAAGCAAGACTGGTTATTTTTAGAGGGAAAATTTAGGTCAAAATCTGAGTATTAAATAAAGAATGTTGTAGGTTTATGGACAAAGACTCTTTGGAAAGAAACTTTATGTGTGGTCAATACTCACTGAGATTAGGATAAATTTAAATAAGTAAATAAGTTTTAATACCAAAAATACACTGGTGCAAAGTTTTTGTTTTCTCCTTGTTGAAAGTACAAAGTTTTCTTAAACTATTGCTGTGCCCTTCATGAGAAATTGTAAACAAATTTTTTTCTGTACCTTTTAAGTTATCTGCCTTAAAAAAGCAATAATTCTAAGTTTGCCAAAATAATTTCTATGTTTTTCGGGTCTTTGATTACTTAAGAAAATAGAGTCTTAATATTGAAAGAGCTAAATTTTATTCACAACTATGTAACTTTCTGTATTTGCCTCTGATTGCTTTTCTTGTTGGTTTGATTAAATGGATAATTAATACTGTTTCCTAACAATTGTGATCCTACTTAATCAAATGTTCAAATCTTGTGGGTTTTTTGGACATACTTCCCAAAATCAAATTCTAAAATGAAGTCTTTTGACCAGAATCTAAGTGAAATTTCCCACTAGGCCCCAGAAACATTAAATTTTTTTTGTGAGCACTAAAACTAATTAGGCTTATTTGGTATGTGAAATTACATGGGAAGCATTGTCGGTGAAGTGATATTAAACCCTGTTAGGTTATATTTATGTAGATCTGTTATCTAAAATTATTTGAAACTCCTAGAAATCTGATGTCTTGATATGTTATTATCTTGAAGTGTTGTATGTCACAAAAATAACCAAATTTCCTTGTCATTTGCATTGTAATGAGCTCTGATCAGATCCTTCACCGTGGCCATTTTTAAGTCTTTTATCATTTACAGACAGTCATATTTATACTCAGTTGCCTCTATAAAAGTTTCCTGCAAATGTACTTCATCTTTAGTGACACTCATGGGAAAAGTTCTGAGTACAGGTTTCTGGTAATCTTGAGATCATAAAACTGAACTACATTGGGGTGCCTGGGTGGCTTAGTTGGTTAAGCATCCAACTCTTGATTTTGGCTCATGATCTTGGGGTCATGAGAAGGAGCCCCACTTTGGGCTCCGCACTGGGTGTGGAGCCTCCTTAAGATTCTCTCTCTCCCTCTGCCCGCCCCCCTCACACTCTCTCTCTAAACAAACAAAACCCAAAAGCTGAACTATGTAAGAATTTCCAGAACTAGTGGAAAAGTCGTATTCAAACAGAACAAGAATTAATAACATGGGATTGAATGAATTGAGGAAGATAATTATACTTTTTATGAGTTTTTATTTCAAACATTACTGACTTTTAAAAAACTGTTTCACTTTTTTCCAGATTTAAGAAAACCTTTACTCTTAAGCTAACTGACTTAGAGCAGTTTGACAAAATACACCTTTGTGAACAAATTTAAAAATGTATCATTTCAAACTAATGATGTAGTATGGTGATTGACATAATAAAATAAAAAGTTTGATTTCTCCCTACCTGAATGTTCCAGAAAATTTGTGAGAATTCTTGTATTTTTATGGCAATTTATTCATTTGCATAAGTTCAATAAACATTTGTTCTCCTTATGACAGGACATAATTGGGAACAATAGTTATATTACCAAGGCTTTGACTGAATGTCATATTTGAGAGACAGGCATAGATTCAGATATGACCAGACAGCTTTAAGGAACTAAGGTTGAGTTTATGGAGCCAATAAAGCCCCTTGGATATATCACCCTGATACCTTGCTTTCAGAATTCCAAACAACCTTACTAGGTGAGTAGAGATTACTTCCTGGCAGGTGCAGGAACCACAGGATATTTGGGGGACCTCGAGAAGAGAGGAACTCACCCAAATGTGTAGGTATTGCAGGTCAAGTCTGATGGCAAGGATTTGGCTTGGCTTCTGGCCTTGAGAGGCTATTAAAAATTCCACCTTGAGATTCCTTTGAAAAGTTCCAGCAATGCAGGTATTAAAAAGTCTATAGGGTCAACCATGTTCTTGCTGCACTTATATAATCAGGCCAAGATTTTTTGAAACTAAAAAACTTATTTCGCAAACAAAATACTGTTAATATAGCTATCTTTGGTAAGAATGAGGGTGAGTATAGAGAGAAAATATGTTTCAATAAAACATCTTTGTAGATATAAGATTTTAATACTATTCATTATAAGCTGAACTAGATTGGGATTTCTTCTAGTGTCCTCCAATGCCCGGCTACAAGTCTCCAAGCTACCATTTTGATTTTTCTTCCATCTTTCTGACTTCGAATCCTTTGAGAACTAAAACTTCCCTTCCTCCTGAAGCCCTGGCAAACTAAGTATAAATGACTGGTGTAAAGAAACCACCATAAGAGCTCAAGAATAGACAATCTTTGTCCTTTTGCTCTATGGGCCACTCAAAAGATCACCAGAGACATCTGAATTACTAAGAAAATCTGTCAGGTTGCCATTACCCGCCCTCACTCTAGTTGAAGATGCATCAAACCTGACATCTAGAAGTCTTCTCCACTGGCTATCCTGAGACTCAAGAACTGGGTTAACATTTGATCCAATCGTTAACCATTGCTTTTGTTTCCATAGAAATGCCTCTTATTTATTACCTGATTACTTGAACCATAGGCCTAACTCAGAGAATACACCTGGAATACTGCCTCCTGAAATGAGTTTGACTAAACTGAACTATTGTCAGGGCTAAGAGACTAGATCAATGAGGTGAAACAACCTACCTGCTCAACTCTTAATATGTGAAACACCCAATGAAGTTTCAGATGGGGAAACTGAAGGGGCTCGGGACAGTCCTCCCCGCACCATGCCCCAGTGTGCCACTTGGCATGTGGATTATTTTCAGCTAAAGGCACTTGATACCCAGCAGTCTCAAGAAAACTTTTGTCTCTCCCTTAACCAAACAGAAGACTCTAAATTGGTGGTCTCTCCTAGAATAAGGTTTATTAACAGATAAATTTTATCCGAGTGACCCATTTGTATGGTAGGGCAAACATCTAATTACCAAACATCTGCTCTTCTTATCCCCCTGTGAATTACCTTCCCTCCCTCTGAAGTCCGAGACCCTTCCCTCCAACTCCTTAGTTCAGAATAAGATATGTACCTTATTTTGCCGGACTGTCTTTGAAATGTCTATGTGGATTCCCCGTAATGTACCGTATTAAATTTAATTTTCAATTGTTAATCTGTCCCATATCAATTTTATTTTTAGTCCAGCTAAAAGGACCTTGAAGTGCAGAGGAATTCTTTCTCCCCGACATTAAATGTCTGGAATAGGTACAATATTTTATATTTTTATGATGCTTATTCTTTTTCTATAAATCAAAAAAGTGTGTATATATAATACAAAATATATTAGGTGGTGTATCTCTTGAATCTGAAAGCAAATCATGCATGGATTTAAAAAATAATAATAAAGAAAAAAATAAGGATGAGGGGGAAATATGCCTGGAAAATGTTACCATGAGACAGCAAGTATAGCAGTATTAATACTAAACAAATTTTAAGGCTCAAAGTATTAGTGGGGATAGAGAGGTGCACTGTAAGGACTTTTGTTCCAGTGTGGACAACAAGATATTCTGGAAAGCCATCCTGAAGCAAAATAGCTAAGGACTCAATAAACAACAAACACACCCTAGCACATCATGGCCCAAACAACAAGAAACCAAAGAAAACCCCCAAATCTCCCAGAACAATACACACCTAGGAGCTGAAGCCTGACACAGCAGATTGGGTTCCCTGGGGGCAAATGTCATTAAGATTCTGCACTTTGTCACTTAATGGCAGCCTCTTGGGGAAAAGAGGGTTCTAGGCCGTTCAACTGAACTGGAGACACCTAGCATAGAGCCAGGGCTCTTGAGAAAGCTTAGGCTTGAGGGAAAAAAAAAATGTAGCATAGATTTCTAAGAAGGAAACCTGTTTGTCTCAGAAGTGGCGCTAGGGAGAAGGGCAGAGGAAATTTACAAGGGTTTCTCCAAAGACCTAGAGTCTAGACTTTCAGTGAAAGCTTCCTGCAATTAAAGAGCCGTGGGCGCCCTCCAGTGCCTCATGGAAGCAAGCTTAAACCTCTTCAAGAAGGAAGCATCTTTAACCCGTTATAGGGTTACACACCAATTATTTATTATCTATCTATCTATCTATCTATCTATTATCTATCATCTATCTATCATCTATCCAACTATTCATGCATTCATTGTTTATTGAGCACATATTACCTGCCAGTCATTCTCCTAGCAATTTGGGGTGTCCAAATATAAACTCATAATAAATTTGACCTAAATGAGGAAGAAACCACACTGTGAAGACTTAGGCTTCCAAATAAAAAAGAGATCCCCTCCTCTCCCTCAGAAAAATATTTCAGATATTGAAATTATCAGATAGAGACTATGAAATACCTATTGAAAGTTTAAAGGAGTAAAAATGGAATAATACAGGCAAAAAGCAAGGGACATTCAAAATGAGGCCCATTTTTAAAACTAATTAAATAGAACTTCTGGAGATAAGAAAGAACTATAATCCATAATGACAAAGTAAAAATCCAGTGATACAATGTAACATTCAGGGCCCTGATGCACCTGACCACACAGCCACTATGTATCGCAGGAATTGCCAGGATTAGAACTTCATGTTTACAATGTAGTAGGGCAAGCTTTCAGAATCCGACTCTTAGAATTTCATATACCAACCAAGGAAAATGCTTATGGTTATAGAAAACTGAACAACACGATAAACATACTTCATCTGTAACTTCTGCACTTAACGCATACAGAATATCTGATTTATTACAAGGTACATTTTTAATAATTTCAAAATTTCAACCCTGGCTTCAGAAAAATAACCATAAATACCAAAAAACCAGTTTCATATATACTGCACTCTTTCATCGTCATCTGAAGAGTCATAGGAAGGATTTTTCTAAGATAGTAAAAATAAAAATCTCACATGCTTGCAAACTAAAAGCAGTTCTAAACACGTGGATTAGAATGAATATCATGAGAAACTATGTAATATTCAAATATTCGCAGGAAGTACCCTAGAAACCTGAGGACCGTGAGCAGGGGGCGTGCGAGCCGGCCGT
>NW_027398542.1:0-10955 GCF_003265705.2 Callorhinus ursinus | reverse complement strand
TGAGAAGTCTCAGTGCAATGCCGTTACTGTTATTACCGAGTCTCAAGTTGACCTACGGTTGGGGGGTGAGGATTTGATTTCCAGAGTTACCACATTATAAAGGTTAAAATGTCCAGTGTTCAACAAAAATCAACAGGCGCACAAAGAAACAGGAGAGTATAGCCAATTTAAAGGGGAAAAAAAGGGGCGCCTGGGTGGTTCAGTCGGTTAAGCATCTGCTTTCACTAAGGTCATGATCCCAGGGTCCTCAGATCAAGTCCCACATCGGGCTCCCTGCTCAGCGAGGAGTCTGCTTCTCCCTCTACCCCTCACCCCTGGTTATGATCTCTCTCAAGCTCTTTCTCTCTCTCAAATAAATAAAATCTTAAAAAAATAATAAAACAAAGGAACAAAAAAGATAAACAGATACTGTCCTTGAAGAAGACCTGATGTCAGATTCAATAGACAAAGACTAGTCTAAAAGATGCCCAAAGAACTGAAGAAAGATGTAAGTCAAGAAAACAAATTATGAACAAAATGGAATCAATAAAGAGAAAGAACACATAAAAAAAAAAAAATTCAAGAACTGACAAGTACAGTAATAGCAATGAAAAATTCCCGGGAGGGAGCTGAAGGCAGAAGGAAGAATCGGCAAACTTGAAAACAGGACAGAAATGGTCCAGGCTGAGGGACAGAGAGAAAAAGAACTAACAAACCGTGAGCAGAGACAGAGGGGTCCGTGGGCTCCAGCGCCAGAATCAGCAGACGTACTGTGGGAGTCCCAGCAGGACTGTGGACACGGGGGCAAGAGAGTATCTGGGGAAATAATTACTGAAAACATCCCAGATGTGATGAGAGACATGCAGCTAAGCATCGAGGAAGCCCAAAGAGGGTCAAGTCAGAGGAAGTCAGAGAGACCCACTCGGAGACACATTCTAATCAGACTTTCAAAAGACAAAGAACCCTGAAAACAGCAGGAGAGAAGAGACTCATCACATCCAAGGGATCCTCAGTAAGATTATCTGCAGATTTTTCATCAGAAACTTTGGATTTCAGAGAAAGTGCACCAATATGGTCAGAGCTGTAAGAAGAAAACCCAAGAATCCTATATCCAGCAAAACTGTGCTGCAAAGTGAGAGAGAAATCAAGTCATTGCCAGACAAACAAAAGCTGTGGCAGTCGGTGACCACCTGGACCTTTCCTGCAAAAGCCGCTCCCAGGAGTCCGAGAGGCACAAGGGAAGGACTGGAGACAGCAGCGGGAAGCCGTGCACGCAGTAAGGTCTCACGGAGGGCCTACACTGGGCCAGTGCCACCAGCCAGCACCACTGCGGCCACAGTCTGTCCCTGCACTTTGTTTCCCTCAGGATTTGAGAGACTAAGAAATGGAAAGGAAAAAGCAATCATTGCTCTAAAAGTTGGAATTACTGTAACTTTGGCTTTTAACTCCACACCTTGTTTTCTATGTAATTTAAAAGGCTAATGCACTTAAAATAATTATTAGTTTATGTTTTTTGGAGATCAGATCAGATAACATCTAAAGGTGTAATTCTGTGACATCTACAACCAAAGGGGTGGGGATGGAGCTGTAAAGGAGCAGAGTTTTGTATGTTACTAACCTTCAGCTGGTACCAATTCCAATGAGAGAGAGCTACAACTTAGGCTGTTACATGGAGACGCCACGGTAACCACATGGAAATGAGAAAGGAATTTAAACATTTCACTACAAAATATTACCTGAAACAGAAAATAATGCAGAAAATGAGGATGAAAAAGAGCTCTGAGGCACATGGAAAACAAACTGCACAACGAGACAAGTCTTTTCTTATCATTACTTGACCCTGTAAATGCATTAAACTCTCCAATGGGAAACAGAGATTGCCAGAATAAGTGACAACACATAATCCAGCCATATATGCTGTCCAGAAGAGACTCACTTTACACCCAAAGACACAAAGAGGTTGAAAGTGGAATGATGGCAAGAGATACTCCATGGGAAACAGTATGGAAATTCATCAAAAAATTGAACACAGAATTAACAAATGAGGCAGGCAATTCCACCTCTGGGTATAAACCGCTAAGAGCTGAAAGCAGGGTCTCAAAAAGATATGTGTATTCATATGTTCACAGCAGCATTATTCACAAGAGCCAAAACATGACAAAAACCCAGTGCCCATTGATGGATAAATGGATTAAAGAAAAAAAAAAAAACCAACTGTGGTCTGTATGTAGAACGTGATATTATGGAGCCTTAAAAAGGAAGGAACTGTGCAATATACCACAGCACGGATGAACCTTGAGGACATTATGCTAAGGGAAAGGAGCCAGTCACAAAAAGACAAATACTGTAGGATTCCACTTATGTGAGGTTCCTGGAGGAGTCACAGTCATACAGAGAGGAGATGGTGGGTGCCACTGGCGGAGAGGAGGGGAGAATGAGGAGATATTTTTAATGGTATAGAGTTTCTTCTCTACAAGATGAAAACAGTTATAGGGATAGATTAGAGGGGCAGCTGTACAACGATGTGAATGTATTTGATAACACACTACTAAACTACATATTTAAAAATGGTTCAGATGGGGCACCTGGGTGGCTCAGTTGGTTAAGCATCTGTCTTCAGCTCAGGTCATGATCTCAGGGTTCCGGAGTCAAGCCCCAAGTCAGGCTCCCGGCTCAGAGGGGACTCTGCTTCTCCCTCTGCCCTCCCCCTGCTCGTGCTTGCGCTCATCTGCTCTCTCTCATGCACGCACACATTAATAAAAATCTTTTGAAAATATGGTTAAGATCGTGCAATACTGTGACTTATGAGAAATACGTATTTGGTCATTCAGATGATTCAGATGACCAAATATGTATTTCTCATAAGTACGTGGTCTTCATCCACAGCGCCTGGCTCTCTGCTCCCCAAACCCTCAACATTTCCCAAGTGTTGAGAGTGATCAAGGTGTCTTTTATTAATGAAGTCGACTTTTGGAACCCACGCACTCAAGCTGCCAGGAGGTCCAACCATGGGATCAGAGGGCTGGAACTTTTGGCCCCACGCCTGACCTCTGGAGAGGGGAAAGGGCCCGGAGGTTCAGTCAGCCAACGGTCAATGATTCAATCAATTGTGGCTATGCAAAGAAGCCTCCATAAAAACCCAAAAGGGCTGGGTTCGGAAGCTTCTGGATTGGTGAACTCCTGGAGACTGGGAAGAGTGGCCGTCAGGAGAGGGCATGGAAGCTCCACACCCGTTCCCCAGACCGCTCCCTGTGCACCTCTTCATCTGGCTGTTGATTCTACCCTTTGTCATACCCTTTAACAAACAGGTAAACGTGTTTCCCTGAGTTCTGTGAGCCGCTGCAGCAAATTATGGAGGAGGTCACGGGAACCTCCAATCTGTAGCCAGTTGGTCAGAAGCACGAGTCACAGCCTGGGACTTCCGACTAGTGTCTGAATTCGGGGGCAGGAGGCAGTCTTATAGGACTGAGCCCTTAACCTGTGGGATCGGATGCCATTTCCAAGGCAGACAGTGTCAGCATTGAGTTGAAGTCTCAGACACCTTGCTGCTATCCCAAGAATTGCTTAGGTTTGTATGTGTGGGAATCTCTCTACTCCACGATGGAACTAGGTCCGGGAACTCAAAAAGAGGTAATAAATTTTATATTATGTGTATTTTAGCAAAGTAAGAAAAAAGATACATTTAAAAATTAAAACTGTTCGCCAGCCTTGGAAAAAAAAAAAAAAGACTTAACGGCAAAGCTACGGTCATCATGGCGGTGTGGTTCTGGTGAAGGAGCACACTCAGGTCAGTGGTGCAGAACAGAGCCCAGAAATAAGCCCCCGTGAGCATGGTCAGCTGCAACAAAGGAGCAAAACTTGTCTCCTCAGGAAATGGGTGCTGCGACGACAGAACGCCCCACAACAGTGGCATCCAGACACAGACCTCACATCCTTCTCAAAATTTAACTCAAAATGGGCCACAGACCTGAATGTAAAATGCAAAACTAAGTCCTAGATGAGAACAGGGGAAAACCTAGGTGACCCTAGTGTAGTGTGGTGACCACTTTTCGGATACGGCACCGAAAGCGCAATCCAAGAGACAAATATGTGATGAGCTGGACTTCATTCAAACTCAAAACTTCTGTTCTGCAAAAGACAGTATCAAGAGAACGAGAAGATAAGCCACAGACTGGGAGGGAGAATGTCTGCAAAACACACACCTGACAAAAGACTGTTATTCAAAATATACAAAGAACTCCTACATCTCAAGAATAAGAAAATAACCTGATTAAAAAACGAACCACAGACCTGAACAAAGAAGACACACGGATGTCAAATAAGCACATGGAAAGGGGCTCCACAACGTCCTGTGTCATCGGGGAGACAAGTTTCAACCACAAGGAGACACCACTGCACACGGACGAGAATGGTGCCCAGTGCTGACGGGGATGGGAGAGCAGGGGGAACTCGCACTTGCTGCTGGTGGGGATGCAACGTGGCGCAGCCACTGCGGAAGATGGGCGCAAGTCTCACTAAGCTAGACACAACCGTACTGTATAATCCAGCGACTGTGCGGCTTGGCACTTACCCAAAGAACATGCGAACTTAAGTCAACACAAAAACCTGCACACGGATCTTACAGCAGCTTTTCTCGTAACTGCCAAAACCTGGAAGCAACTAGGATGTCCTTCAATAGGCAGATGAATAAACTATGGTGCATCCAGACAATGAAGAATTATTCAGCGCTAAAAAGAAATGAGCTGTCAGACCATGAAAGAAAGCTCATAATGCACACCACTCAGTGAAAGAAGACAATGTGATACGGCATTCTGGAAAAGGCAAAACTATGGAGTAAATAAAACAATCAGTGTTTGCTGAGGGATGAATAGATGGAGCACAGAGAAGTTTTACAAATAGTATCATGAACGAAAACACTCCGTATGATGCCATAATGGCAGATACATGTCTACATTTGTCCGAGCACACAGAGGGCATCCCAGCAAGAGCGAAGCCTCATGTCAGCTGTGGACTCTGGCTGATAGCGATGTGCCGGTCTCGGTCTATCACTGGTAACAAATGCAACACTCCACTGGGGCCTACTGATGACGGGAGAAGCGATACGTGTGTGAGTACAGGGGTACGTGGAAAATCTCTGTACCTCCCTTTTTGAAAACCTGTGATTGCTCTAAAAAATTAATGTCTGAAAATGTATTTTAAAAATGCATTCGGGGCGCTTGGGTGGCTCAGTTGGTTAAGCGTCTGCCTTCAGCTCAGGTCATGATCCCAGGGTCCTGGGACCAAGCCCTACATCGGGCTCCCTGCTCAGTGGGCAGTCTGTTTCTCCCTCTCCCTCTCCGTCTGTGCACTCTCTCTCTCAAATAAATAAAATCTTTAAAAAATAAATAAATAAAAAATAATAAAAAATAAAAATGCGTTAAGATTAATACAAAAATATATCAACAAAAATATTATACAGTTGATCTTTAATGGGCCCACTATAAATCTATTTTCTCTTCCTTATGATTTTAATAACATTTTCTTTTCTCCAGCCTACTTTGTTATAAGAATACAGCATGTAATACAGAGAACATATAAAATATGTTAACAGACTTGATGTTATTGGTAAGGGCTCCAGCCAACAGCAGGCTATTAGTAGTTAAGTTCTGGGAGAGCCCAAAGTTATACGTGGATTTCCAACTGCGTGGAGAGTGGGGGATGGGCGGGGTAGGGGGGGTAAGCAGCCCTAACTCCCGGGTTGCTCAAGGGTCAACTGTACAAACATGGGATCTCTGCAGTCAAGAGAGAAATGCTGCAAATAACTGGAACTGCACCACAGAAACCCACATTTCAATTTATATTTGAACACCTGCAGAGATGGAGACTCCCCTTCCTTGTACTTTTCTCATATTTATATTTCAGGGCTCCCTTCTGCTGTCTATCCGTGTTGGCCCCATCCATCAACTTCGCTGACACTCTACTACTGATTGATGCAGCTCAGCACCAGGACGGCTCTGGTGGACGGCCGACTGCATGCGCGGTCATTTACCAGCGCTCACGCTATGACAGTTATCGGCCGACTACACCTCCTCTCCACTTCAGCAGTTCATTTCATCAATAACTTATCTCATGGCCTTTTCCCTTTTATCCACAAGACAGCAAAACAGAAACATTAAATAAAACGTTTTCACAATATTTTAAACTACTTATTTATTAGTATTGATGGCATAACTTTCAGTGTCCTGGGTGAAAGGGGTTTTAACTTTAAAGGAAGATACACAAATCGTAAGGTTACTGGTAGAGGGAAAGAGGTGAACAGCCTTACAAAAAAGCCCGTGGCTGCTCACAGGCTGTAGTCACCCAGTAAAGAGAGGGCCTAAAACTTCCAATGTGGTGGCTTCTAAGTTGCTTAGATTCAGAAGACAGAACCAGAAGATGCTGGCTGAGTTTTCTGAGATCTAATAGAACCTGTTAAAAATCACTTATCCGGAGGGGCCCGGGTGGCTCAGTAAGTGAAGCGTCCAACTCTTGATTACAGCTTGGGTCACGATCTCAGGGTCATGACACTGAGTCCACGCTTGGTGTCTGCTTAGGATTCTCTCTCCCTCTGCGTCCCGCCCACCTTTTCTCTTCCTCTGTCTCCCTCCAAAACAAAACAATCACTTGTCCAAAAAGCAGCTGAAATAATATGGTTATTTAACTGTTACATTGTTCAAGTAATTTCAAATGGTTAAAATAAACTATTAGATATTTATAATTAAAACAACAAAAATAAAACTGGATAGTGATGGGGAGGTTGTACATACTGACAGATGTTTGAAAGAGATTTACTGATAGCTTCAAAAATGGAAATACAGACTTGAAGATTTGGCAGCAAACCAGTAGACACGGCCAACTTGTACCCCAGCTCACAGGGTGCGGCTGCACCCTTCCTCAACACGGGCTTACACACAGCTTCTCTTCCGTGTGCACTCAAAATCCACACAACACCTACTACACTGAGAACATTCTTCCAGGGACCCCTGACCTCAGTAAGTGTTTCGTCTAATGATCAGAGAAGCAAATGAGCAAAATCCGAAGGAGTAAAACAAGTTCTGGGAGACACATGTAGGACAGGGCTGACAAGTAACCCAGACTCGAGATTCTAAAACAGAACCCACACTCGATCACTTGGGGCACACCCAATGTCCTACTCTAGAAATGAGATGGAGCGGTTTCTGTGAAGGTGAGAGGGACGGGGATTCAGCTGGAAATGAAAAGCAGGTACCACCTGCAGTTCAGGGAAAGAAGACCCGTAGCATCCAGAAAAGTCTCCTTTACAAAGCAGTATACTAGCTCTGTGAGTGTCATTGTCTTTTCTGCCATGACGGGGATCCCTCTGAACCTCAAGGACCAAAGGACCACAATTACAGAGACCACTGGGGCGTGGGTTGGAGGAGAGACAACGTGCCAGGGAGAGGAATTCGGGGACATGGGATTTAATACAAGTCTACTTCTTTGGGGCCTGGCTCCTTTAGAAAATACCTTCCAAAGATCGTTGTGGGGAGAAACTAACAGAACACTCCAAACTAAGAAGAAATAAATATGGTATCTACTTTCTTGATTAGAAACTGTTCCACACTCCTCACAAAATATACAGAGACATACATGCATAATAAAAAGTCATTTCTCTCCGAACAAGAAAGTTACTAATATATACTGAGCATCTACTAAGTGCCAGTCCTGGCCTATATATATTTGAGGTCCTGTTGGACAGTCGGTAGGGAACATGCCCCTATTTCAAGCTTAGAGGTGCACTGCCCTGAGGTCCCACTGGGACAGGCAGGATGAACGGCACAATGCCATCAGGAGGCCCATCTGACTTCAAACCCCTCTGCTGTACAATCACATAAAATTCACCAGAGTTGATGAGTGAACACTCTGAACTGTTACACGAACATCAAACATTTGGAGTGCTGGTTGTTGTTCAGACGTTTCTTTTTTGTGACTTGGCTGACCTAATTCTGTGAAGTCCAATGACCCTGTAGCATGCACCACCCCTCTCCTGTCCCTGACCAGATTTGTATTCCTGGCTTTCTACGGGCTGCTCCTGGCCCCACACCAACTTCCTGTTGGTCAAAAGTGTCTGAACTCACTGAGTCAGATTTTCACCCTTTACCACTGGATACACGTGACTTAGAGGCTATTCTCCCCAACTGGGAAGTTGGTTCTTGATTCTGCCCCTAGTTCAGTCAGGAATGGACCAGCAGCTTGCAGGTGGTCTCTGTCCACGCTCCTGGGCCAACAGCCATGGTTCTGGCACACGTACAATCTTCTAGACCAACGGGGAGCCATGCGATTCTATTTCTAAGCTCAGCTTCGCAGGAACTACCACTAGCCGTGCGCAGTACACCCAGAGACTGTGCTCGGGGCCCCTGAGACAAGCAAGGCTTTGGCTTTGCTGATGGATGTGTGTCCTGGAGGCCTTTTCAAGACCGTCTCACTCTGACCACTCCTGAGCAGAGCAGACTAGCACATGCACGCAGTGTAGAGTGTGATTCTGTGGGACTCCTTTTGGCTGAATCTTTCCCTGGTTCTGGCAATAAAGTTTCTCACTGGGCTGCTCTGTCCTCTGTTGGTACGTATCATGGATCCTCCCTTTGAACGACGGACCACCAAGCTCTCCGCTCTTTTCACCACCTCCCGTAGGCATGAACTGGAGCAAGGTCTGCAAAGGTCTGGGCCAAGACACGGGGAATGGAAGAGGACAGCACCCAGCCTTATCTGGAGGGGCCCCTGCCTGCTTCTAAGTGGGCGCTGGGTTAGGGGAGGAGTTGTGGCAGCCCTTCCGGCCCTACAAACTAGCCGGTGGGGCTGACCAGCTGGGGCTCCATTACTCCCAGACTGTCAAAACGGGGCAGAGTTCCTGCCTCTGAGTGGAAGCTGGTGAGCAGAAGGGAGGCCCAGTCCACCAGGCCTGGGGAAGTGGGCAGCTAGTGGACACCCCTGCAGGGGGACGCCCTGGCCTTAGCCTGGCAGCAGCAGGGACCTGGAGCCAGCCCCTGAATTCTTGGCTGCCCTGGCAGGAGCAGAAGCTTCTTCCCCACGGAGGCAAATACCACAGAATCAGTTTGTTCTGAGAGCATCTCTGAAGAATATTAATTAGTCTCAAAAGATACATAACTGAACACTTAGGGATTCTCTTCAATGAAAACAAAAAAGTCCTCCAGTGCTTTTCAACCAGGGGTGATTTCCCCCCTGGGGGGGGCACTTGGAAACTTGTGGAGACCCTGTTTGTTTTCAAACCTGCCGCTGGTATCTTGTGACCTGGGGCAGGAGTGCTGCTCAGCAGCCTACGGCAGGTAAGACCAACGGCCCCAGTGAAGAGCAACCCCAGTGAAGAGCAACGTGGCCCAGAGTGTCAGCGCGCTCTAGGAGAGGCTCCTGGTCCCGGGGCACAGCAGGAAGGGCCAGTCTTGGGCTGAACACCAGCTCTGCACCTCACTCACCAATGCTCCCTGCCAGTTACCTCGCCCCACTAAAGTTTCCATCTGCACGGGGGGAAAAAACCGGACTGACTTCAGAGTTGCGTTGTAAAATTTAGAGGAAAATCTACTGAAGTATGCCAGTGAGAGCCCTACGCCTGGAACTCATTTAGCGACCTCTTTCTCAAGTCTGGGGGACTAGTGAAGGTAGAACGTATCTTCACTGAGCCCAGTCCAGGACACCTCTTATATAACGTCCTAACACTAAAATGGGTCTGTGCAAACCCACCTCCGTGCTAGACGCCTTTTCCCTTGAGCGCTCTGTTAGAAACTGTAGTTCTGCACATACCACGAGCGTTTTCTTGCTCTTACTACTTTTCTCCGCCAGCCAATGCACCTTCAACTAATCACAGTTCAGGATCTGGAATGTGCCCCACGCAAACCCTTCACCAATGACACTTCCAACCCTTGGAGCGGCTCTCTGCCGTGGTGCTGCCAGCAGGATTCTAGGCGCCTCAACAGAAACCAAGTCACTTTCCCAAGGCTCCAAAAGACGGAGCGCTATGAAATGACTTCTGAATCATCTACTGTATCAAGAGAAGACTTACCCAGGAGACCTTTGTCTGATTACATGTACTTTGAAAGATCTATCTAAATACATAAATAAATTTTGTTATGCATTACTTGCCAAAGGACCTACCACAAGGAGAATATTTTACAAAGTGGTTTCAACTAAAAAGGAGAATAGGGAAATTTGTAGTGGATGTTATTTTACAGTTAAACAGTTTTTCAAACTTGATTTTTTTTCCTCTTAAAATATATGCATGTTTATACATGTGTGTGTATGTGCTTACGTGTGTTCTGATACAAAAGTAACCGCACAGGGATCGGATTCTAGATTCTGTCTGACACATACTTTGAGGTGTCAGTGCCAACAGCTCTGCTCTAGGTTCGCTTTCTAACCTAGAAAATAAGAAGAAGGGAGAATCTCTAGAGTCTCTTATATTTCAAACATTCTGTTTCTAAAAGTGAAAGTAATACCTAGGTTCTGTAAACTTATTAAACACTGGAAGCAATACAGTTGTCTTTCTTTAAAGAAAAAAGGACATCTTTATGTTAAATAATTATATGCTGCTTTAAAAATTTAGGGGCAATAGACATTTTACTTATTTTCGAGTACAGTTCACATTACTAGCTTCGCAGTAACTGACAGAATTTAAAAAGAGAGAATGAACTGTAGCAAAATCAGAAGTATGGCCAACTTGCCATGTCTTACACACACCGTATCTAATCATGTTTAATAGCAAGCACTAGCTACAATTGAGGCCAGTGAAGGCTCAGCAAAAATGAATTATTAAACTGGTCTGCTTATATCCCGTTACAGACTTCTTATGAATACTTGATTTTATTTTGTATAACTGACAAGAGCTGACAGGAAAGGACAGGTTTAATGACAATCAAATGAAGATCAACTAGATTAGGTGTCCCACAGGAGAGCTGCCTCAAGTGGTGATAAAGTAACTGATGGGACAC
>NW_027398541.1:0-10968 GCF_003265705.2 Callorhinus ursinus | reverse complement strand
CATCCTTTCTTGATCAAAACTCTTCAGAGTATAGGGATAGAGGGTACATACCTCAATATCATAAAAGCCATCTATGAAAAACCTACAGCGAATATCATTCTCAATTGAGAAAAGCTGAGAGCTTTTCCTCTAAGGTTAGGAATGCGGCAGGGATGTCCACTATCACCACTGCTATTCAACATAATATTACAAGTCCTGGCCACAGCAATCAGACAATAAAAAAAATCAAAGGCATCCAAATCAGCAAAGAAGAAGTCAAACTCTCACTCTTTGCAGATGATATGATACTGTATGTGGAAAACCCAAAACACTGCACCCGAAAACTGCTAGAACTCATACAGGAATTCAGTAAAGTAGCAGGATATAAAATCAATGCACAGAAATCAGTGGCATTCCTATACACCAACAACAAGACAGAAGAGAGACAAATCAAGGAGTCGATCCCATTTACAATTGCACCCAAAACCATAAGATACCTAGGAATAAATTTAACCAAAGAGGCAAAAGATCTGTACTCAGAAAACTATAAAATACTCATGAAAGAAATTGAAGAAGACACAAAGAAATGGAAAAACTTTCCATGCTCATGGATTGGAAGAACAAACATTGTGAAGATGTCAATGTGACCTAGAGCAATCTACACATTCAATGCAATCCGCATCAGAATACCATCGACTTTTTTCAAAGAAATGGAACAAATAATCCTAAAATTTGTATGGAACCAGAGGAGACCCCGAATACCCAGAGGAATCTTGAAAAAGAAAAGCAAAGCTGGCGGCATCACCATTCCGGACTTCCAGCTCTATTACAAAGCTGTCATCATCAAGACAGTATGGTACTGGCACCAAAACAGACACATAGATCAATGGAACAGAATCGAGAGCCCAGAAATGGACCCCCAATGCTATGGTCAACTCATCTTTGACAAAGCAGGAAAGAATGTCCAATGGACAAAAGACAGTCTCTTCAACAAATGGTGTTGGGAAAATTGGAAAGCCACATGGCAGAAGAATGAAACTGGACCATTTCCTTACACCACACACAAAAATAGACTCAAAATGGTTGAAAGACCTAAATGTGAGACAGGAGTCCATCAACATCCTAAAGGAGAACACAGGCAGCAACCTCTTCGACCTCAGACACAGCAACTTCTTCCTAGAAACATCGCCAAAGGCAAGGGAAGCAAGGGCAAAAATGAACTATTGGGATTTCATCAAGATAAAAAGCTTTTGCGCAACAAAAGGAACAGTCCACAAAACCAAAAGACAACCGACAGAATGGGAGAAAATATTTGCAAATGACATATCAGATAAAGGGCTAGTATCCAAAATCTATAAAGAACTTATCAAACTCAACACCCAAAGAACAAATAATCCAATCAAGAAATGGGCAGAAGACATGAACAGACATTTTTTCAAAAGAAGACATCCAAATGGCCAACAGACACATGAAAAAGTGCTCAACATCGTTCGGCAGCAGGGAAATCCAAATCAAAACCTCAATGAGATACCTCCTCACACCAGTCAGAATGGCTAAAATTAACAATTCAGGAAACGACAGATGTTGGCGGGGATGTGGAGAAAGGGGGAACCCTCCTACACTGTTGGTGGGAACGCAAGCTGGTGCAACCACTCTGGAAAACATATGGAGGTTCCTCAAACAGTTGAAAGTAGAGCTACCATACTATCCAGCAATCACACTACTGGGTATTTACCACAAAGATACAAATGTAGGGATCCAAAGGGGTACGTGCACCCCGATGTTTATAGCAGCAATGTCCACAATAGCCAAACTGTGGAAAGAGCCAAGATGTCCATCGACAGATGAATGGATAAAGAAGAAGTGGTATATATACACAATGGAATATTATGCAGCCAGAAAAAGAAATGAGATCTTGCCATTTGCAACGACATGGATGGAACTGAAGGTTGTTATGCTGAGTGAAATAAGTCAATCAGAGAAAGACATGTATCATATGACCTCGCTGATATGAGGAATTTTTAACCTCAGGAAACAAACTGAGGGTTGCTGGAGTGGTGGGGGGTGGGAGGGATGGGGTGGCTGGGTGATAGACATTGGGTAGGGTATGTGCTATGGTGAGCACTGTGAATTATGTAAGACTGTTGAATCACAGATCTGTACTTCTGAAACAAATAATGCAATATATGTTAAGAAAAAAAAAAGAAGTAGAAAATAGCAGGAGGGGAAGAATGAGGGGGAGTAAGTCGGAGGGGGAGACGAACCATGAGAGACGATGGACTCTGAAAAACAAACTGAGGGTTCTAGAGGGGAGGGAGGTGGGGGATGGTGATGGGTATTAAAGAGGGCACGTTCTGCATGGAGCACTGGGTGTAATGCACAAAAAATGAATCATGGAACACTACATCAAAAACTAATGATTTAATGTATGGTGATTAACATAACAATAAAAAATTAAAAAAAATAAAACACATCGGAGAAATTTTTAATAAGTTTCTAACTTTTCTCATTTTGGCATCATTGCCTCAAGAAAAAAAAAAGTCAAAAGACATTGAAAGTGAGTATCCAAGCTGGCTCAGAGACTTCCAGAGGTGAAAACTCTTCTAAGCTGTAGGAAAATACAATGGAAGTGCAGTTACAGAGACACACCCTCAGGATGATTTCCTATGAACTTAAAAAGGGTGTGCAGTGTGGGCACACGAATCCACATACAAGGGCATAACATTTTCCCAGAATGAGATACAAATCCCACCATGTTTATTCTCCCCTTAAAATCCTTCCAGTGGCTTCTCCCATTGGTTGAGATCCCTGCTTTTGGACATGGCATCCAAAGCCATGATGAGCAAGCTCTTGCCTCTTCACATCCACCCCCTCTCTTTGCTGCCTTTCATCTGTTCCCCCCGGCACACTCCCTTCTAGCACTAGCAGCTCATCTCCAGTGTGTAGTGTGTTCTGCTTCAGCATGCCTCCTCTGCAGAGCCCACTCTGGCCTGGCTTGGCTACCCATCGCGCTTCTCAGATTGTTCTCACCAAGCTCACTGGTAACCTCCCTTCTGCCCACTCAAGTGGTCCATTCTCAGTGCCCCTTCCTTGGCCACCACCCTTCTAGGCACGCAGTGTCCATGGTGCTCTGGAACACCTACTGCCCAGATTTTCCTTCTACCACTGGTCTCTCCATCTCAGCTCCCTTCGTGCTTCCTCTTCGTCTTCCAACCCTTGAATGTTGAGGGCCAGAGGCATCAGTTTCTGAAGTTACTCTCTTCCTCATCCACATTACCTCCTGACTTGTTCTTGGATGGTTTCATGGCTTTAAATACCAGGATACACACTGCTGCTCTCCTAACTTTAGTCCCCCAATCCCAACTTCCTTTCTGAGCTCCAATTGCCTACTCTACATCTCTCCTTGCTGTCTACTAGGCAGTGTAACACAGCTCCCTCAGGCCAGGGCATCCCTCCCCCAGGTCTTCTGCATGTCGGCTGCCAACAGCTCACAACTGCATCCTCTCTGCAGGATCCCCCTGGCTGCTGAGATATGCAAGACACCTCATCCAGAAATGGGGGGGGTGGTTATGCCCTCAAAAGGGTGAGTGAGTACCCTAGCCAGTGACTGGCCGTCATGGGGATACAAAAGCCCACCTTCTTACTTGCAACAAGGAGGGACAATGCCACAGTGCCATTCATGCTCAAGAGTTCCCTGTGGGATCAGGCCCCTGCTACATCCCACCTAACATTTCTCCTGAGAGCCCACCCTCTATAAATCACTTGCACAGGAATCCCCATCCCAGGCACTGCTTCTAGGAAACCCAACTTAAGAGCAGTGTTTCCCATTTGATCAGCCAAAACTGTGCTGTTGATCACCTCCTCCCACGTGTCCTCTTATGATCTAACTATCCTCTTCATGGCCACAAATGGCGCCGTTTGCCCAGCGCAGGAATCTAGAAGTTGTCCTTGTTTCTTCTCTTTCTCTTATGTCCAGATCCAATCCATCCATGAATCCTATTACCTTCACATTTAAAAACACATCCTGAATCTGAGCCCTTCTTCCCCCAACTGCGCCACTGAAAGAGCTTCCTTACCAGTCTCTGCCTCCCTATTCCTCTCAAAATGTGAACAGAAACAAGTCCCTCCTCTGATCATAACCCCTGTGGCTTCCTGTTATACCTGGAATTGGCTTGCTCCCATTCTGTATCTTAATACTCCAACACCCATTGTCCAACAAGGACAATGACATCCTTATTTGAAGCAAACTATGCATATTAATTTCATGGGCTTTATAAAGGCACATTATTATTTCTGTTACCATCACTACTGAATGCTCATCATTGAAACATCTAAAGTAAAAAAAAAAAATGTTTAAAGAGAAAATATAAACCAGTACCTATCATATCTAAAACAATATTAGTTTACAAATGCAACATACTTTATCTTCAGAGGAAAACAGAGACCTGATAGGAACTAAAAAGGGGACATTCACAGCAGTATTAGACCCAGCAAGCCTTTTTAATGTTTACTGGCCACTGCATAGGGTTTGGGGAGTATGTGGATTGTGTTTTCTTCACCACCCACTTTTCTCCACCAGGAAAAGGGTCAACCACACACACTGAGAAAATCCGCAGTCAGGAATCACCTTTCAAAAATGCTGAGCAAGATATTGATTCAATAAACATCTCTTGGCCTACATCAGGTACCGTTGCACCTCTGCCTCCTTCACGAGCCAATTAAAAAATCACCTCCTCTATGAAGCCTTCCTGGCCTTCAAAAGAGCCCATCCTGCTGCCTCTGTGTTTCCACTTGATTTTGCCATTCATCTTCTTTCCCTGAACAACAGTCCCAGGCCCCATGCACAGATGATGCTTAGTGAATGACTAAGTGAATGAAAATACTTACCATCTACAAAAGTGACTCTGAGGTGGGTGGTCCCACCTTTGACATATCACCACTTGCTTATGAGGAGATGAGATGTTGAAAATACAGAAAGCTTAGAATTTGTTCCCACTGACCATCATCAGTGAGCATAAAAGATGCTGTGCTATGCACAGTTTAATAAATGTATCTAGTTCAACACTCTGATGGGAGAACATCTATTTTAAAAAAAAAGTTTTGACATCTTTAAATCAAGCATGTTATTGCCTACTTAGAGATTAAATCAGGACACCTGAGATTTCTAACTGCATAAAAACACTTTTCTAGAAGCTACTTCCCCATCCACTTCGGCTTGTGTTTTTAGGAATCAGTGAGGATGGGCAGTAAATGGATGAGTGACTTTATCCATTAGAACACTCCCCTAGGCTGGCATTCCTGGCTGGCTTACTTAGGAAGTTCACTCCTTAGGGTGGACAGGATGTGCCAGTCCACTTGCTAGGTCTCCACACCCAAATAGGAAAGAAGAGAGGAATCCCTTTGCGGTTCTGGAAATAGATTCTGGGTGTGAAAGCCATTTGGCAAAGTTAAACATTAAATATTTGGAAAGTCAAGTTTTGACAGAGTTAGACAGGCTGCGTTTCCATACACTTTCCATAATTTCAAACCAGGAAGAACAGTGAACAATTCAAATTAAGCAAACCATTGTTGTCTTGTGAAAATTCCAAAGAAAGGCATTGACAGAATTGTTCTCCTTTCCGTGTGTGTGTGTGTGTGTGTGTGTGTGTGTGTGTGTAAAATAGATCATTACAGATGCTGGTCCTCTTTGCAAACACACTTTAAACAGCATGGAGGATCCCACATAGGCTTGCACATGAGCGGCAGAGAGGCCTGATATCTTGCAAAATAGTAGTTAGCATCTTTATTATTTTTTATTATTTTTATTTCTTTTTAGAGATGGAGAGAGGAGAGAGAGGTGGGGCAGAGGGAGAGAGAGACTTCTTAAGCAGGCTCCACACCCAGCACAGAGCCCAGTGTGGGGCTTGGTCTCAAGACCCTGAGATCTTGACCTGAGCTGAAATCAAGAGTCAGATGCTTAACTGACTGAGCCACCCAGGCTCCCCAGTCGTTAGCATCTTTATAAAGCTCAGCTTTTAGGTTTAACTACGGTGCTCCTCTGGAAAGCCACTCAGTTACAAGAATTGAACCACAATAGAGGACATTTGTGTTCACTGCCATCCCCAGGTGGAGAAAATCCCTCTCCCCAGACCCTCATCCTTTGCCCTCCCTTGGGGTTGCCTCCCCACTGTGGTCAGTCTCAGCCCACCTGGCTGATCCTCTATGGAAAGTAGTGTTGGGAGATTAGGTCCACCTTCTGAAGCCGGAGATGCTCTCAGTAAATGTCCAGACCCCCTTGGCAAAGCTCTGGCTTAATTGCTGGCTATGGATCTCCATCCATTCTGACACCAGAGATCTGATGCCAGAGATGGATTTTGAGATCCTCATGTCCCGCCATCTTGAATGTAAGAATCATGGGAGCAGTAGCCCTGAACTTTTTCAGATGATCAGACTCAGCACTAGCTGAGCTCCACTCCCACCCTGCTCCACCCACCCATTGTCTCATCATTCCCCGTGCTTCCTCCCTAGTGACACATATGACAGTCTATAGAAAAAATCCTGCTCTGTCTTCCAGAAGGCAATGCCAAAAGCTATATTTCCCATCCTCAAAGAAGTAAAACTTAAACCACAGTAAA
The DNA here is from genome assembly GCF_003265705.2 of Callorhinus ursinus. Lineage (NCBI taxonomy): Eukaryota > Metazoa > Chordata > Mammalia > Carnivora > Otariidae > Callorhinus > Callorhinus ursinus. The sequence goes on along the minus strand of NW_027398541.1, from coordinate 4,375 downwards.
GTAGATCCAAATTGGCAGACATTTTTAGGAATTCACCAAACTTAATATTGGTGACATTTGAGAACAGATATACCATCATATGTTGGGAAATAAAAATTCATTTAACCTTTCCATAGAGCTATTTGGTTACAAATATCAAAAGTTTAAAAACTTCACATCCCTCTAATTTCACCGCAAGGAATTTATCACAGGGAATAAGAAAAAATTATGCAAAGACATGTTCACTAGCATGTTTGTCTCAGTCTTGTTTATAACAATCAAAATTTGGATTTTAAGACTCATGTATATAATGGGATATCATCCAACTATTAAAAACAGAATGGTGTATAAAGATTATCATGGCATATAAAGTAAAAATTAAAGCAGTTACCAAACAAAATATGTGCTATTACCCTGGTTTTATAAAAACCAAAATACATCTATTAATTGAAAAAAAAAAAACCTGTAGCATCAACACTGAACTTTAACAATGATACCTGTGTCTAGGCCCATCATTAAAAACTGTTTTGATCCTTGTATTTTATATTTTCCTTATTTTAAAAAGTAATGAAACTACACACCTATTAGAATGGCCAAAATCTAGAACACTTACAGACTAAGTGCTTGTGAGGATGGGGAGCCACAAGAACTCTCCTTCCTTGCTGGTGGGAAGGCAAAATTCAGTAGATGAATGGGTAAGCTGTGGTCCATCCAGACAATGAAATATTACTCATTACTAAAAAGAAATGAGCTATCAGGCATGAGAAGACGTGGAGGAACACTAAATGCCTATCACTAGTGAAAGAAGTCAGTCTGAACAAGCTACATATTATATGACTCCAGCGATGGGACATTCTGGAAAAGGGAAAACTATGGAGACAGTAAAAAGATCAGTGCTGAGGGCGGAGCAAGATGGCGGAGCAGTAGGAGACCTGGATTTCGTCTGGTCTCAGGAATTCAGCTGAATAGGGATCAAACCATTCTGAACACCTACGAACTCAACAGGAGATCGAACAGGAGAGTAGCAACAACTCTCTGAACAGAGAAGCGACCACTTACTGGAAGGTAGGACGTGCGGAGAAGTGAATCCGAGGCGATATTCGGGAGGATAGACGGCGGGGGAGGGGGCCTCCGTCGGCCGCTTCTGGCAAGTGCTAGAGCCGCGGAGCACAAAATCGGACCTTTTAGAAGTCGGCTCGGCGGAGGGACGTCGCTGCAGTGGCTAAGCGGGGGGTGAAACCCTCACGGGACAGTGTGCTCTCAGGACCCTCGGGGTCACAGAAAGACCGGGGGTGCCTGAGTGCGCCAGAGCTCCCAGGTATCGAACCGGGGAAGCCAGCTGCAGAGACGGAGCCGAGGCGCGGGCTCTCAGCTCGGGGTGACCATAAACTGTGATCCGTGGCCCAGTCGGGCCACTGCTCCTCCAGCAGGGACCCAACAAGCGGCAGAGCCGGGGAGACTCCCCTTCCTCCCCCGGGGAGGAGCGGCGCGGGATCTGCTGGGTTTGGAGACTCCACACCGAGTCGGGTGCCAGAGATAGAAACGCTCGGTCACAGGCCGGGTGAGCATGGAGTGCACCGGAGACTGGGGAGATGGGAGTGATTGACTGCTTTTCTCTGGGAACTCACTGAGGAGCGGGGCCCCGAGATCTTGGCTCCTCGGGGACGGAGATTGGGAGGCCACCATTTTCACTCTCATCCCCCAAAGCTGTACAGAAAGCTTGCAGGGAACAAAAGTTCCTGAGAACAAACCCGAGCAGATTACGTAGCCCAGACCTGGCAAGGGCGGGGCAATTCCAACCCCAGCAAAGACATTTGGGAACCACAGCAACAGACCCCTCCCCCAGAAGATCAGCAAGAACAGCCAGCCAAGACCAAGTTTACTGATCAATGAGAACGCCGGACAAGACAAAGTTTACCGGTCAATGAGAATGGCAGAAGTCCAGTGCTAGGGGAATACTGCATGTAGAATTCATGGCTTTTTTCCCCCTGATTCTTTAGTTTTTCAAAGTTAATTTTTTTCTTTTTTTCTTTTTTTTTAATTTTTCTTTTTCCCTTTATCAGCCAACATCTTATCATTCCCTTTTTTTTAAAGATTTTATTTATTTATTTGACAGAGAGAGACAGCGAGAGAGGGAATACAAGCAGGGGGAGTGGGAGAGGGAGAAGCAGGCCCCCCACTGAGCAGGGAGCCTGATGCAGGGCTCAATCCCAGGACCCTGGGACCATTACCTGAGCCGAAGGCAGACACTTAACAACTGAGTCACCCAGGTGCCCCTTATCATTCCCTTTTTTAAAAAAAATCTTTTTTATTTTTCATTTTTAGAGTCATATTCTATCCCTTCATAGTAGTTAACCTTATTTTTGGTATATATATATATACCAAAGTATATATACTTTGGTATATACTTTATATATAAACAATATACCAAGTTGTTGTCTCCTTAAAATTTTGGGACACAGTTTCTTCTAACAGATCAAAATATACCCTAAATCTCTAGTGTATGGCTTTCTTCTAGTCTCCTGCCTGATCACATTCTCTCCCTTTTTTTTAAATCCTCTTTTCTTTTTTCAACCAACTTCTCATCTTATCAATTTCTTTTATAAAATCTTTTATAATTTTCATGTTTACAGTCATATTCCATCTCTTCATCGTATTTACCCTTATTTTTGTACATATATAAGTTTTTCTTTCTTTAAAATTTTGGGAGGCACTTTCTTCTAAAAGACCAAAATACGGCCAAAATCTAGTGTGTGGAACTGATATATGCACCAGCCTGATCATATTTGATCATATTCTGTTTTTTTTATTTTGTTTCTTTGTTTTATCTTTTTCTTTTTTTTTTTTTCTTCCTTTCCCTTTCTTTTCCCACAGTTTCAGGTCTCTTATGTTTGTTTAGTGTATATTTTTCTGGGATCGTTGTTACCCTGTTAGCATTTTGCACTCTCATTCATCTATTCCCCTCTGGACAAAATGACAAGATGGAAAAAATCACCTCAAAAAAAACAACAAGAGGCAGTACCGACTGCCAGGGACCTAATCAATACGGACATTAGTAAGATGTTGGAACTAGAGTTCAGAATGAGGATTTTAAAGATATTAGCTGGGCTTGAAAAAAACATGGAAGATATTAGAGAAGCCCTTTCTGGAGAAATAAAAGAACTAAAATCTAACCAAGTCAAAATCAAAAAGGCTATTAATGAGGTGCAATAAAAAATGGAGGCTCTAACTGCTAGGATAAGTGAGACAGAAGAGAGAATTAGTGATAGAGAAGACCAAATGATGGAAAATAAAGGAGCTGAGAAAAGAAGACATAAACAACTACTGGACCACGAGGGCAGAATTCAAGAGATAAGTGATACCATAAGACAAAACAATATTAGAATAATTAGGATCCCAGGAGAAGAAGAAAGAGAGAGAGGGGCAGAAGGTCTATTGGAGCAAATTATAGCAGAGAATTTCCCTAATTTGGGGAAGTAAACAGGCATCAAAATCCAGGAGGCACAGAGAATCCCCCTCAGAATCAATAAAAATAGGTCAACACCCCGACATCTAATAGTAAAACTTATGAGTCTGAGACAAAGAGAAAATCCTGAAAGCAGCTCGGGAGAAGAGATCTGTAAACTACAATGGTAGAAACATTAAATTGGCAACAGACCTATCCACAGAGACCTGGCAGGCCAGAAAGGACTAGCCTGATATATTCAGAGCACTAAATGAGAAAAATATGCAGTTAAGAATACTATATCCAGCTAGGCTGTCATTGAAAATAGAAGGAGAGGTAAAAAGCTTCCAGGACAAACAAAAACTAAAAAATTTGCAAACACAAAACCAGCCCTACAAGATATATTTAAAGAGGTCCCCTAAGCAAAGAGAGAGCCTAAAAGTAACATAGACCAGAAAGGAACACAGACAATGTACAGTAACAGTCACCTTACAGGCAATACAACGGCCCTAAATTCATATCTTTCAATAGTTACCCTGAATGTAAATGGGCTAAATGTCCCAATCAAAAGACACAGGCTATCAGATTGGATAAAAAAAACAATACCCATTGATATGCTATCAGCAGGAGACTCATTTTAGACCCAAAGACACCCCTAGATTGAAAGTGAGGGTGTGGAAAACCATGTACCATGCTAATGGACACCAAAAGAAAGCTGGGGTGGCAATCCTTATATCAGACAAATTAGATTTTAAACCAAAGACTCTAATAAGAGATGAGGAAGGACACTATATCCTACTTAAAGGGTCCATCCAACAAGAAGATCAAACAATTGTAAATATCTATGCCCCTAACATGGGAGCTGCCAATTAATAACAAAAGCAAAGAAACACATTGACAACAATACAATAATAGTGGGGGACTTTAACACCCCCCCTCACTGAAATGGAC